>NC_133793.1:9293432-9332259 GCF_003597395.2 Chelonoidis abingdonii
GAATCCTCTCGCCATATAGCGATCAGATCCAGTACCTCTTGTGCGGTCCATGCTGGTGCTCTTTTTCGATTCTCAGGAGACTGCATTGTTACCTGTGCTGATCAGAGCTCCACGCTGGCCAAACAGGAAATTGAATTCAAAAGTTCGCGGGGCTTTTCCTGTTTACCTGGCCAGTGCCTCTGAGTTCTGATTGCTGTCCAGAGCGGTCAGTGGTGCACTGTGGGATACCTCCCGGAGGCCAATAACGTCGATTTCCGTCCACACTAACATTATTCCGAATTAGTAATATTGATTTTAGGGTTACTCCTCTTGTTTTGAAGGAGTACAGAAATCGATTTAAAGAGCCCTTTAAATCGATTTACAGAGCAGTGTAGTGTGGACGGGTGCAGCGTTAAATCGATTTAACGCTGTTTAAATCGATTTAACGGCGTAGTGTAGACCAGGCCTAAGCTTGATAAGTTTATAGAGGGGATGGTATAATGGGATAGCCTAATTTTGGCAATTAATTCATCTTTGACTATTAGCAGTAAATATGCCCAATGGCCTGTGATGGGATGTCAGATGGGGTGGGATCTGAGTTACTACAGAGAATTCTTTCCTGGGTATCTGGCTGGTGAGTCTTGTCCACATTCTCAGGGTTTAGCTGATCGCCATATTTGGGGTCGGGAAGGAATTTTTCCCCAGGGAAGATTGGCAGACGCCCTGGGGGGTTTTCGCCTTCCTCTGCAGCGTGGGGCATGGGTCACTTGCCAGAAGATTCTCTGCACCTTGAAGTATTTAAGCCATGATTTGAGGACTTCAATGGCTCAGACACAGGTTTGATACAGGAGTGGGTGGGTGAGATTCTGTGGCAGGAGGTCAGACTAGATGATCATAATGGTCCCTTCTGACTTAAAGTCTATGATTCTATATTAAATATTTTGGGGTGGTATGTTTTGACTTATGCACAAAATATAGAGCAAGGAGGATCAATGTGGAGGGGACAGAAACATTCAGAATATGAGGTGTCTTGTAACTCCAGCAGTGATGTATGTTTGGATTGGTTTATTAGGAAAGCAAAAATAAATGAAGTTACTCAAAAGCAAATAGATTTTTAGTTTGCGGAAGAATGTGCTGATAAGAATGGAATGGATCTTTTCTAGTTCTTAGACTAATTGTTGTCTCCTTTATCTCTTTATAGTGGTATTTTATTGCTCTGATGTAGTTTGTTTAAGGCAGTGGTTCTCAAACTTTTGTGCTAGTGGCCCCATTCACATACCAAGCCTCTGAGTGTGACTCCCCCCCCTTACAAATAAAAAATACTTTTTAATATATTTAACACCATTATAAATGCTGGAGGCAAAGCAGGGTTTGGGGTGGAGGCTGACAGCTTGCGACCTCTCATGTAACAACCTCATGACCCCCTCAGGGGTCCTGACCCCCAGTTTGAGAAACCCTAGTTTAAGGTAACGTAAACTGAACAAAGTTACACAGTATTAGATCTTTTAAATTCACAGACAAAACCACAATGGAAAATAAATTGAGTTAAGACATTAATTGTGATCTATTGTCGTTGGGATTGTAGAATTTATGTGGTATGTAATATTGTCTTGATGATGTGGTAGAAACAGTTATAGACTGCTGAAATAGTAGGATGTAAAGGGACAATTTTTATAAGGCCTTAATTCAGAATTTCAGTTTATAAAGTCCTGTAAACCTTTTTGCTGCATTTACTTAGCTTTTCTGTTTAATTTACACTAGCTGAACTAGCACTGTGCCTCTATTCAGGAAAGCTAGTGATGGGGGAGAAATCCGTTAGCAACTGATTTGATCCTTCTGATTATTTGATCACCAACTTATTTTCTCTTGCCCCACCTCTTTCAATTTTGGAATCGGCCCTAGAATCAGATTATATCACTCAACAGTGGTTTATCGAAAAAAGTTTCCATATTAGAGGGTAATTAGCAGAGTGGAAAAGTTAAACTTGAAACAATGGGACCTTTGGATTGTAAAGTAAAGTTAAAACTGAAGGCTACAGAGTGTTTTATTTTAGCTAATATATGCCAGCATGGGGCGGGGGGGAATGAGTAACTAATTTGCCAGTCTTGAGGAGTTTAAGATGGGCAGAGTGAAGATTAGCCAGTTCAGATGACTGAGGAGTAAAGATGAGGAACTTGCTACTACAGCTGACCAGATTTTGGTAGCAAGCCAATACAAGAAGAGTTGTTTGGTGAGGGTCATGGCTGGTATTGTTCTGTGACTCCCATGTACTGTTGAGCCTTATTTGTTGTGTTTTTGTAGCTGAAATTGAGTTTTAGTACCGTAATTATAATTATCAGAGAGCTACAGTCTCTTCCAAGGCCTCTTTGACCTGAGTTGACAGAGCCCCCATGGTTCCTAGCAATACCTTCATCAGTGATTTAGAGACTAGCATGGAGAATACACTTACAAAGTTTGCGGATGATACCAAGCTGGGAGGGGCTGCAGATGCTTAGGAGGATCGGATGAAAATTCCAAATGATCTGGACAATCTGGAGAAATGGTCTGAAGTAAATAGGATGAAATTTATTAGGAAGGAACAATCAGTTGCACACATACAAAATGGGAAATGACTGCCTAGGAAGGAGCACTGCAGAAAGGGATCTGGGGGTCATAGTGAATTACAAGCTAAATATGAGTGAACAGTGTCACAGTGTTGCAAAAACAAACAGACAAAAAAACCACAAACATCATTCTGGGATGTATTAGCAGAAGTGTTGTAAGCAAGACTCAAGAAGTAATTCTTCTGCTGTACTCTGCTCTGATAAGGCTTCAGCTGAATGAAGTGTTGTGTCCAGTTCTGGGTGCCACATTTCAGGAAAGATGTGGACAAATTGGAGAAAGTCCAGAGAAGAGCAACAAAAACGATTAAAGATCTAGAAAACATGACCTGTGAGGGAAGATTGGAGAAGAGGAGACTGAGAGGAGACATAACAGTTTTCAGGAACATAAAAGGTTGTTACAAGGAGGAGGGAGAAAAATTATTTTTCTTAACCTGTGAGGATAGGACAAGAAATAATGGGCTTAAATTGCAGCAAGGGACATTAGGAAAAACTTCCTAACTCTCAGGGTGATTAAGCACTGGTATAAATTGCCTAGGGAGGCTGTGGAATCTCCATCATTGGAAATTTATAAGAGCAGGTTAGACAAACACCTGTCAGGGATGGTCTAGATTAGAATAATACTTAGTCCTGCCATGAGAGCAGGGGAACTCTCAAGGTCCCGTCCAGGTCTATGATTCTGTGATTGTGCAGTGAGCTTTTGCAGAATTGCTCAAGGCCTAACAATTGTCACAGTTTGATTTGTTGCCAAAATAATCTTGAACGGAGTAAAACCATCTGTGGAGACCCCCCTCTTCTGAGTTCTGTAATGTGCTGCTACCACCTGTAGGCCATCTCCCAACATGATCTCAGGCAGCTACCAAAGCATTTTCCTGAGTCACTGGGCAGAAAGGTCAGAAGTTCAGTGTGGTCTCAGAGCAATATTAATAAGCAAACCAATGTAATGGCTTCTTTTCTAGATTTTATTCTGTCAAGGCATTGATTTTAATCAAAACCAACTCAATCTTTTGAAGCATCCAGTAGCTACAATTACCAGAAGAAAGGATGCTGGTGTATCAGTCTTTGGTTTCTGCCCTTTGTGGTGCTGAAGCACCCCAAGAGGTAAAACTAAATAATGTATCATGAGTGAATTCTTCTGTGACTAAGCAGTTAACAAGCTCATCATGTTCCTTAGAAACAGCATCCTAATTTTTATTCCAAACAAGGTTTCGGTACTAATTTTTGTTTTGACAAATATGATTTGACATAAGAATAGTGGGAGTCAGGGCCTTTCATTTTTGATCTAGGTTTACATTGCTATGATGTGAATTCCTCTCTTATTCCTTTCAGTTGTAAGGTTGGTTATTAAAGTTAGCAAGAAGCCATTTGAAAACTCTTTGCTCTATAGCATTTAAACAGCCCTGCTCTATGCAAGACTAAGTATGATAGCTTTTTAATGACTTGTGCTGTTCACTTTGAGCATTGACACAATGGATTACTGTGGGGGGGTTGGGGCTTTTGTTTTTTAAAGAGCTTTACAGAAAACAAAAGATTCAGTTTCTGTTCAGTGAGAAACTTCAGAAGAGAATGTTGACTAGGCAATTGAGTCAGGACTTCTGGGTTTTATTCCCAGCTCTGCTGTTCATTCTGTGTCTGAGATTGGTACAAGTCTCTCAAACTCTCTGCTTCCTTTCTTTTAGAAAGGGAGCAGTACGCACCTGTCTCCCAGGGGTGCTGTGAATCTTAATTAACGGCTTTACCCATCATAAGAAGCTGCAGATTCAAGTCATCAGTATGCCGATGATTTCAGTGTTATGCATCTCTCTTAGCAGATGCGGCAAGGTGCTATAAAAACCTGCTAGATGTGGCAGCTAGATGTCACAATGCCCGCAAGAGAGAAACGGATGGATGAAGCACACATGGCTGCAGCTAAACTCAGACAAGACAGAGGTAAAGCTAACTGATAAAGGGAAGCACTTCTAGGAGCTGGCTAAGATGCCATCCGATGCGCGGCACTGAGGGCAAGCGTGCCCCCTTCTCCACGTGACAAAGGCAGTAGATAGTCTCAGCGCTGCCCCTTCCACACAGCAATGCTAGGAGAAACAGGCCATGCCCACTCCTGTCTGATGAAGATTTGACAACTGTGTTACCATGTCATCACTTGCTCTATGTTGAAGGAGATGATGCGACTCTGAAGTACAAGGGTGAAGCTGTTGAGAACTGGAGGCAGGGCATTTTTGGAGGAGGCTCCTAGATGGTGAAACATCTGACCAGAACAGAAATCAGGCCGAGCCGAAGTCTATTAGTGCCGAGGGCAAAATGCAAGATTAATTGTGGGAAGCTCGTGGCAAAATTATGCAAGGCTGAAGAGAGCTAGCGCAGGGGAAGAAGAGTCTCTCTTTGCATATACAAGTGCATGAGCACATTTTTCATGTCCTCAGGAACAGCAGCCTGCTGAGCAGAGCACGGTGTTCCTTTTAGAATGTCCTTGTGCTCTAACTGTCTGCAGTGGCCCCAGTTTAGCAGGGTATTATATCACCATCATTAGTCACTAGATCAAATTGATACTGTCAGTGCCTCTCCAACATCCTTGAGGCAAGTGATCCTGCAGTCCATGTTCTGGGAACTTCCGTGGAGCAGGAGTGGTGACCCCCAGCAGATCTGACCATATATTTGCAACTACAGCAAACCTCTATTTAAATGTGAAATGCTCCGTTTTTCTGTATCTAGACACAAGCTCACATTAAGTAGCACAAGACAGAGAACACCTTGCCGAAACTAAGTGTAGCAGCCTTTGGAGTTGCCTTGTGGTGGCAATTCTTGGGGCTGTAAACCTGCTGTTCATCGTGGTGATCTAATTCCTGGCATCAACATCAAGTGCGGGAGCCAGCTGGAGTCTTTGGAAATGGCAGCTTCTCCTTCTTTGGCTGCTAAACGAGTCCTTTTCAGCTACACGTTTGCTGAAAGCATCACTTGTAGATCGCCACTAATGAATCTTGAGGGATAGACTCATAGTTGAGAGTCTCTCAATTCTGGCCTTTGTTGTCATTTGCTATAAGGAGCTAGTGGAGGACAGATCAGTTGGTTGCTAGCACCTGTGAGGATTGCATATGAAAAATAGGCAGGTTTCCAGGGAAGATAAATGGTTCAGATTGTGTGACAGATATGAAGTATTTCCCTCTGTAAAGGGTCCCTGAGAGCAGAACTGCTAAAATGAGGGGTCCTTTCCTGGTGGGCTGTTACTTTGCATACCCGCTTAATTCAAACCTTCTGTGACAAAGGGGAAAGTGAACTTCAAGCTGTGTTGTGAACATATGATCCACTCTGTGGGCTCTCTTCTTGACTAGCCAATGTCTTGTGGTCTTTCTTTTCCCAGTAAGGCACGCACTGTGTTAGAACAGCCAGCAAGGCCCAGGGAATTGGACTTGCTGTAGAGCACAAGCCAACCTCTTCCTACCGTGCAAAGGGTTTGTTTCGAATGCAACCAAGGGGTTGGAAATCCTGCATCTGGCTGCACTGAAAGGCACTGCTTAGGAAAAACCAAAGGTTGTTTGCCTGAGTTATGGGCTGTGTCTTTTAACAGTTGGAGCTCATAAGAAAGCTCCAGAGCAGGAGACAGCAGCCCTTTGGGTGCAACAAATACAGAATACATTTTCTGGAAGCCTTGTGGGGCCAGGGGAATGTGTTCACAATATACTTAATGATCTCACAAGCACAAAAGGTTCTCTGTATTTCTCCCCTTTATCCCTTCATGTTCTTGCTCCTTCCCTTCTTTCCTAGTTGTGTCCCTTCCTTCCACTCCTGCTCACTTCCCAGCCACATACCTGCAAGTAAAGCAGCAAAGGGAAATCCACCTGTTACTGTAAATTACATCTTGCTGATCTGTCTGCATGTGAAGCATTGGAAGTAAGAACTAGAGGTGCTTTGCATGGCCACCCTCTGACACTTGTGTCGAAGGTTGCTGAGCCTTGATCCAGAAGATAAAACAACAGTGCTCTGAAGGCTTGAGGCTGTCTTTGTGTTGTGTCTGCCTCGTTGTATGTCGCTCCCAGAGAGATGGCAGAAGTGCTAAGCCAAAGGTATTGGCAGAATGTCTGGGAAAAGGGAGATGCTTTTGGGAAAGATTTTCTTCTTTTCTTTGATATGTTTTTAAAACTAGGACAGTTTCACTTTGCCCATGGGGCTCTTTATAACCACGGCAACCAACCAATTCATGGGAACAACATCAGGATGGATGTTCTAGCACAACAGGCTCTTGTGATAGCACCTTGTAATTCCTAGTGAGGTCCTGATTATAAACCTAAGCACGTGCAGAGCAGTTTGAGTTTGCAACGGTTGAATATCAGACCTGAACTTTGTGGTTGTAAAAGCTGCTGTGACTGAAGGTATGGCTACACTGGAGAGTTGCAGCGCTGGTGGTGGGTTTGCAGCACTGCAACTTACTCACCGTCCGCACTTGCAAGGCACATACAGCGCTGTATCTCCCTGGCTGCAGCGCTGGCTGTACTCCTGCTCTGCCTGGGGTATAACGATTGCAGCGCTGGTGATGCAGCGCTGCTCCGCCAGTGTGGCCACCAAAAGCGCTGTAATTGGCCTCCAGAGGTATTCGGAGGTATCCCAGAATGCCTGTTCAGCCACTCCCAACAGCGCTGCAAATGTGGCCACACTGCAGCGCTGGTAGCTGTCAGTGTGGCCACACTGCAGCGCTTTCCCTACACAGCTGTACGAAGACAGCTGTAACTCCCAGCGCTGTACAGCTGTCAGTGTAGCCATACCCTGAGAAGTAAACCCCTGGTACGCAACATTATATTCAAACTAGAGGCTGCCTGGTGTGTGTGCCTGGAGCTGATGGTCTTGGCCTGCCCGTGTTTGTTAAAGTGGTGGGTTTTTTGTTTTTTGTTTGTTTGCTGATGGTAGGTAGTGGAAAGGAGACTCAAGATGCAGTGCAGGGTGTGATTGTTGCTATAGTTATCTTAGTTCAAAGGGCTTTTCAAGCCTTAGTTTGTTCTAACACTGCTGGCAGGTGGCTGGCATACATGGGGAAGCTGTGACCTTGGGCAAGACGCTTAACCTCAGCAGGCCAATTTAATTACTGGTGTTGCTGCTTTAACATCAGTAGAGTTACACTAGGGATGAAGTTGCTAACGTGCATGTCTAAGCCCAGGTCTACACTAGCGGGGGGGTCGACCTAAGATACACAACTAAGATATGTCGCGTAGCTGAAGTCTGCATATCTTAGGTCAATCTACCTGGCCATGAGGACGGTGAGTCAACCGCTGCCGCTCCCCCGTCGACTCCATTTCCGCCTCTCATGAGCTGGAGTTCTGGAGTCAATGGGGAGCGCAATTGGGGATCGATTTTATTGCATCTATACTAGATCGATCCCTACCCGCCAGTCCAGGTAGTGAAGACCTGCTGCGAGTCTGGCAGAGCCAGAATTAGCCTGGTTCCCAGGCCCAAGCTCATTCCAGCTGCCTGGTTTTATACTGTACATTGCAAATAAAGCTGCTCTGTTCACTTCTCGTCTTAGCATTTATTTGCTGGGACCCCAAAGAAGAGCATGTTAGCAGCCCATGTACCAACAGTTGAGGCATGTCTGTACCAGGCGATCCCAGCTGCTGCTTCTGTTCTTTTTATATTTCACTTGGGTGAATGGAGCCTGTTTTTTTTTTTTTTTATTTTCTGCTTTGATTATTAGCATTCGTCTTGCTATTAGGACGACACATCTGTTGCGTATTGGCCTACATCCATGGGCTTATATGGGAATATAATCAGTGCAAATCTCTGTCTTAGCATAAAAGTAAACCTTAGGCTTCACGGTTAAGCAATGGAAGTAAGAAAAAATATTGATTGTGTTCAGATACTGTTGCCTGTACCCCAGAGCACCCTGGTCAGTAGTTACTGAGGCCTGGTCTGCAGTAGAAAATGAGGTTGATTTAACTACATCTGATAGGGTGTGAAAAACCCACACCCCAAGCAATGTAGTTAAGCCAACTTAAATCCCCATATACACAGTGCTGGATAAAGAAGAAGTCTTCAGTCAGCCTAGCTGCCACCTCTCGGGGAGGTGGATTACCTATGCCAATGGGAGAATCCTTCCCACCAGGGTAGGTAGTGTCTACCCTGAGGTGCTGCAATGGTGCCGCTGGAGTGTTTTAAGTGTAGACAATCCCTTAGAAGTTTAATGCTGTAGTTACATGACAGACATTTAAACTTGTTAGTGTCTTTGAATGTGCTGTTTGACATATGTCTTCCACAGCATTCCCCATATGGCCCAAAGGCTACGTGCTGAACCTCCTAGTGAGCCCTTGGCAGTGTATTCAAACCATCACCATTGCAGGACTAACTGACACCTTTCTCGACAGCCTCAAGAGAGGCCAGCAGTTAAAGACAGTGAAACTGAGAGTGAAGAAGACCCATTAACTCGTCCAGTTCATACCCCTGCTGGGGCAGGACTGTTCTTATGGTATCGCTTACCAGTGCCTTGTCTAGTGTCATTTTAAATGTTTTTAAAGCGGGGACTTCCAGCAAGTCCCATGAAGACTCTTCCATGATTGACTAGCCATGGAGATTCCACCTTCTTGTCCCTGGATTTGATTCCTCCAGGCTAGTTCTGAGGCATGTTAGCTTTGGGTGTTGCAGTGACTTTTTTGTACTGTTACTATCTGGTGTGTACAATACTGGATTCTGTTTCCAGAGCTGTCCATTCAGCACCTGTCACAATTGTTGCATTAACTCAATATTTGTTGGTGATTTTTGCAACTGAATTAGCAAGCTTAGACGAATGATTTGCTCTCTGGGTGGGTAAAAATAGAAACAGAGCTTCCTTGTTGCTTTCCTGGATGTCTCCATTCTTCTCTCTTAAAAGATTAAACACACTTGAGGCTTAGAACGGGGTGGTACAAGCTCTCCCTGGAAGTGATGAGCTGGAGAGTTGAAGCTTTGTATTACGACTGTACAGTACTTCTTCTGGACTGCTGTTTGTCTTCTCTCAGATGAAAACTTCAAACAGAGACTCTTGTAGTCATGAAAATGACTGTGGCCTCTTCAGTGAGAAAAGCATCAACTCAATTATTCTAGCCAAATTCACTTGCATTCTACCTACGTAAAAATTCTACCCATCATTTTAGTTGGAAGTGTTTTACTTTTTCACGCCAGTCCTGCACCTAAACTCTGTTGTGTGCTATTAGCAGTATTAAGTAGTTGTCACATTTCACCCCCCAGGTAGCTGCATTTCTCTGTGTGTGTGTGTGCATGGAGGGGGAAAGATGTCAAATAGTTATAATTAAATTTTCATTCAACATTAAATATTAACCATTGGTTAATCAGTGGCCATACCTTCACAAGCAATAGTAGTGCACAGCAACTGGACACTGATGATGGCTGTGGCGGAAAGAGGTGCTGAAAGTCTCAGAAGGAATCTGCCTCAGGCCAACATTTAGCCCATTGGCTACCGACTAGTCCAGTCTATAGTCCACACCTATCTCTGGAGATAGCCAAATTCCTGTTGCTGGAGAGAGAAGTCAGCTGGCCCCAAACACCTTCCCTTTCACTGTCCTGCTTGGAGCTGGATCTAGCCATTCTCAAGAGGATTTCTGGGTCAGAGAGCAGAGAGAGTCCACTAATGTCTTTTCCCCTCCTCCCTCTAACAGGAGAGGGAGTGCCTCAGTATCTCCCCCCTCTTCCCCAAAGAAGTGGTGGCTTCTGTCTGGTGACTGGGAGGGTCTCAGTGTGGTGGTGGTGCTGGGGAATCCCAAAGGATTAATCACCATCTGACTCCCAAGGGCAGTAACATTAAAACATCTCCCCAGGGTAAGAATAGGCTCTTTCTTTCATCTTGCTCTCAGCCATCAGCTTTGGGGCAGGATACCCCAATCTCCAGAGCTGTCTTTTGTCTGAATGTAATCTTCCTGTGATTACCCTGGAGCCAGCCAGTGTTTGAGTAATCAGATACTTTATCTCTTTAGAGTGGGTGGCTGATCTGAGAAGTATTCTCACTGATTAAAGATGACCTTCCACGAATGAGCAAAGCAGAGCCCTGGCTGGGGTCTGATAGGTTGCCCCAGAGATGCAAGAGAGAAATCAATGGGAGTTGCAAAGGCTTTACTGCACAGATGAATCTGGCCTGTCCAATTTCAGCAGGAAGTTGTGCCTAGGGTTTTGATTCTGTCTCTTGCATTAGATATATAGCTCTGGAAAGGTGAAATATTTTTTTAAAATGTCTCGCAGAGTCTTCCAAGATATCCCCTTTGGAAGTGTGTCTGTGTGTATTATAACAAACTGGCTAGCATCTATGTAACACTGTCTTCTGTATATTGGATGGAATGACAACCACTGGACTGTGTGTCATAAGCCCTATACAACTGACTGCTACTGACTATGCTCCTATAGGGCAGTGGTTCTCAAATGTATTTGATCTTTGTGTCTGTAGTAGTTTATGCCCCCTCCCCCAAAACAATTACAGATATGGGTGCTTCACTTGAATTAGTTTCAGTTTGAGTTGGGTTTGTTTTTTTAATGTTGCACAAATGAGCCAATGATCCAGTGTAGTAAGAATCAAAGCAAAACTATGATTGTGATCGATGCTTAAATGTGCACGCACATTGCAGCAAAAGGATTTACGTACAGTTGGCAACGACTTTGTATAATGCTAGGCAAGCTTCACAGCACCACGTAGAGTCAAATGCACAGTGCCATAGGTGCCTACTCTGTGGGTGCTCCGGGGCTGGAGCACCCATGGGGGAAAAAAGGGTGTGGCAGCCCCCCCCATCAGCTCCTCCCTCTGTCCCCAGCACTTCCCACCCCCATGGATCAGCTGTTCAGCAGCATGCTCTTGGCACTGAGAGGGAAGGGAGGAGCGAGGGCAGGGCACGCTCAGAATGGAGTGGAGTGAGGACGGGAAGAGGCAGGAAGGGGGCTTCGGGGAAGAGGTGAAGTGAGGGTGGGGCCTGGGGCAGAGAGGAAGGTTGAGCCCCGCTCCCCCCGGCAACTTAGAAAGACGGCACCTGTGCACAGTGCCATTTGAGGACCTGATGTGTCTGGAGGAACCAGCTTTGCTAGTTACTCATTGCTGTGGGTAAAATATGCACAGTAAGTGCCCCACCCCCAGCTTCTCACGCCCTCCCAGAATACAGTCTGTGCCCCCAGTGGGGTCTGCCCCCCATTCTGAGAACCTCTTGTAGAGAAAGGTGATAGTGGCGTGTGTGTTTGGAATTAGAAGATTTGGGTCCCTCTCAGAATTTCTGAATGGCCCTGTGTCATGACCCAGGGATCTCAGACCTCCTCCCTCCCCCTGCCCGCCCTCCTGCAATGCTCCAAACCTCCACCTGACAGCCCACTGGCAATAGCTTACTTGAGACTCACAAAGCCCAACCCCAATGTCAGACTCTGCCCCTGAGGTCTGAATGATGGAGTCCCAGAGCAGCTGATTGTCCCACTGGCCCAACGCCAGCAGCAGGAACAGAAAGCTGCCCAAAACTAGTGCGCTCCACCCTGCACTGGATTGTGTGCCTTGTGCCTCCTGCTTCCCTGGCTTCATTTCTGGCATTCCGACCTGACTTGACTCCTGGCATGTGAGTTGGGATTCCCAATCTCCGTTTGTCTCCTGCTTCTGACCTCCCAGGATCCCAACCCAGCCGATTCCTGACCCCTGTCTTGTGACTGCAGACTCTGGCTCCAGCTCCGACTACTGGATCTGGGCTGCCCATGATCTGGCCATGAGACCCTGGTGAAGTCCTGGACAGCCATAGAATTGTTACAAATTTTGTTTTTGCTCTGAGATTTCCATTTACATGGTGCCTCTCATCTATTATTAAAATAAAGTTTGTTGGGTTTAGAGAAAAAGTCACATACAGATGCTGCAGATCACTTCGGATGTGGCTCAGAAGACCAGAAACATCTAAAAGACCCTTGTACAAAACACACAGCCTGCATTTCTTCCGATATCCCTGTGTTCAAGGAGTGTTTAAAACAAGGCAAGGGACAAATGATCAGTGAGGCACGCCCTCTTTTATAAAATACAGAGGCAGAAAGCCAAACAACTTGGAATCATACTGGAACGAAGAGCAGAGCATATTTCTGAACCCTCAGAGGGTTTCATGTATTTGAAGGCAAACATAAAAGGCTCTGTAAATGCAAACACTATTTTATTTTTCATTTAGATTCATCATCCCAGAAAACGGTGACATTGTCTCTTTGTCCCTATTTAGTTTCAGCAAATCCAACTTTTTATTATTGTCTCTTTGCAGATTATGAAAGGTTTGGTGGATTATATCATCATATTAAATCGAGCCCATTAGTGTGTTACTCTCAGAAGATCACAGTAATGGGCTGTGCCTGAGGCAGTGCTTCACTGTTTTTCTTCTTAAAGTGTTTTGCCTGTGTCCATGTTGCTCAGCGCTGGTACATTTCTCCCTGCTAGTAGGAATGCGCATTAAAAATCACGTAATCGTTAATATTGCAGAATCATTAGGGTTGATAAAAACAGCTCTGACTGAGGCGATGTCGTTTTTCATGGTCATTGCATTTTGTAAACAAGCTACATAACCGTTAGTTGTTCTTTTTTTTTTTAAGACCAATCTTGTAGATCTGGTGGCTGTTTGACTCCATCTGCAGCTCTTCTATAGATAGTGCCAGTTAGATGATCATTTTCCAAGTCTGTGAAAGCGAATGCATTTCCAGTGGTTGGCTCCAGTGCATCTCCCCCCAATTTTTGTTGCAGACGGCATTTGGAAGCCGGCAATCTGTAGATGCGCAATCAAGTCTTGGTTTGGGTTTCATAAAGTCAGTCATGTGCTGACTGGTTGAAAAGTGTCAAAACTACAATCTCGTAACATCACCAAAGTAAGTCAGGGTGCCTTTCTTAAAGGGAAACAAGAATATTTAAAATAGAAATCGGTCCAAACTAAACATCTAGATCCAATCACCTGCCTTTTGGGAAATATGGTATATTGTCTGCCCAGGGGATTATTTTTTAAATAAAGAAAGGCTGAGATCTCAAGGTTTGTTGCTAACTATTCCCCATAGTTCACTTTTCCCCCTGCTCTCCAACTTACAGACATACCCCACGTCCTGGGAAGGTTTCTGGGTGTAATCCAACAGATGTTTCTTGTAGTAAGTAGTACTGTAATTAGAACCACCACTAGAGGGCACTCAAAATGTTCTGTCCCAATATGAATGCTAGATAGGAAAGTTCTGACCTGGACCTGGCGTTTGTGGCTGAGACCCATTTTTAGTTTAATTTAGTTGATTTAAAATGTGAGAGGAAATAGTTGAGCCAAAGCAGCAGCGTCCCTCATGAAAGCTCCTGGGATACAAGTCGAGTGTTTGAGGCTTTGTGGTTGGGAGGGAAAGGGGAATGGTGGTACATAAGAACGGCCATACTGGGTCAGATCAAAGGTCCATCTAGCCCAGTATCCTCTCTTCCGACAGTGACCAATACCAGGTGCTTCAGAGCACCTGGTATTGGCCACTGTTGGAAGACCTCTTCAGAACAAGTAATCATTAAGTGCTCCCTGTCATCCATTCCCAGCTTCTGGCAAACAGATGCTAGGGACACCATCCCTACCCATCCTGGCTAATAGCCATTGATGGACCTACTCTCCATGAATTTATCTTTTTTTGAACCCTGTTATAGTCTTGTCCTTCACAACATCCTCTGACAAAGAGTTCCACAGGTTGACTGTGCGTTGTGTGAAGAAATACTTCCTTTTGTTTGTTTTAAACCTGCTGCCTGTTAATTTCATTTGGTGACCCCTAGTTCTTTTAGCAGTAAACAACACTTCCTTATCTACTTTCTCCACCCCAGTCATGATTTTAAAGAGCTCTATCATATCCCTCCTTGGTCGTCTCTTTTCCAAGCTGAAAAGTCCCAATCTTATTAATCTCTCTCCATACAGAAGCTGTTCCATTCTCCTCGTCATTTTTGTTTCCCCTTTCTGAAAATTTTCCAATTCCAATATATCTTTTTTGAGATGGGGTGACCACATCTGTGCACAGTATTCAGGAGAGTTGTTACCAGCAGCATCACCCTCTGCAGAAATTAATGCTGAATCAGGGCCCCCTCTCCTTGTTGTCCAGTTGTCTTAGGAGAGTAGGTGTCAGGATTGGGGAGAGAGATGTGATACCAATGGAGCAATGCTTGTGTGCCTCTAATCTTAATGTAAGGGCAAAGCAATAACTTCACACACAAGTCCTACTCCAGTGGGTGTTCAGAAAAATGCAGGAAATGATGGTGAAGCTTTAATTTGCCTTTTTGGGGGGCTGTGTAATGGGTAGCTTCCAAGTGAAGAGTTGTGTATATTGGGTTATGAAGGAAAATGATGGCCTCCAATCTCAAAGTCCAAGCCCATAGGGAAGTGACCTGTGTTCTCTTTTACCTCCCCTGCTGCAATGCCTTCCGATGACTAGAAGGACTTTTAGGGACTCGTAGCCACCAGAAATGAAACTGTGTCACTGAGATCCTTGGAGAACATGTCTCTGCTGCTGTTCACAGTACTAAACTATTTAAATCACACTGATACCAGCTTACATGGGCTACAATTCCATGTATCACCATTCCACATCTCAGCACAGGATACCGCATCACTGTCTTTTGTTGAAAGTCTTCCTGTGTGGTCCCAATTGCTTTCTACGGAAAGTCTGACATGGATTTTTATGTGGTTGACATGGCAGATCCAAGTACTTGTGAGGGACTGTACTTAGTCTCCGTACGCTTCATTGCCCTCGCTGGAGAAAAATGGGCACACTCATGGATAACCTTTCTGTTAGTTAAGTGAGTGGAGCTGGCCCTTGAGCTCACCAGGTCTCTGTTAAGCGTCCAAGGGCTTCGTTTTTAATCATGCTGCTGCCACCTAATGCCATTTATCATATATTTGTAGTGGGAAACCATGAGACATCACATGCCACAAATGGAGGCTCAGTGTTCCACAGAATAAACAATATATTAATATTACGTTATCTTGAGTGTCATCTTTCACAAATTAAAGTATTGTTCTTGGCCTTCACCAAGCAGTACTCAACCCCACCTGCACCAGGGGTTCTGGTGGCCCAGCTCCAAAGTTCTGGGCCTTGGTTTTCTGTCATGAGATATTCAATCTCACTCTGGGGGTGGCATCTTGGAGACCGTGGTGAGCGGGGCTGAAATTTTGTGACTTCTCCACAAGCAAGGCAGTGTCATTGGCATAGTCTTGGTTGGTAAAACTTCTTGATCAACCTTGATTTCGATGAGAGGAACGGCAAGTCCTAAGATCCCGTCAGTGGCTTGACAGAATAGTGCCTGGGGGAGAATGCGTCCCTGCTCCACACCTGAGGTTATGTAGAAATGTGACAAAAGTCATGAACCAAGGCACACTTTTGCACCAATATCTGCGTGAAGATCATATACTAGAATTAGCAGAACATTTGGAACACCAACTCCTTTCAGTGCAAGCCAAACTGCTGAGCTGTCGACTGAGCCAAAAGGCACTTTGAGGTTGATTACATGTGCAACATGAAGCAGACTGGTTAAATCCTCTGTGCAGTTCAGCCAACACAGGGACCAGCTTCCAACTTGCCCTGGGGGTGCTCTACCCCTGTTAAGCCCCCGCCCCACCTCTTCCTGCCCCCACTCCATCCCAGGCCCTACCACCACTCTGCCTCTTCCCCCAAGGCCCTGCCCCACCTCTTCCTGCTCCACCCCAGACCCACCTCTTCCAGGCCATTTCTGCCCCCTCCCCCGAGTGTGCCCCATCCCTCTCCTCCTCCCTCCCTCCCTCCCAGTGCCTCCTGCATGCTGCAGAACAGCTGATCTGCAGTAGGAAGGATGCATTGGGGGGAAAAGGGAGGAGAGCTTGGCTGCCGGTGGGTGCTAAGCACACGCTATGTCAGTCAGAATCCAAAGGGTAAGTCCAGTGTCCATTGTTGACTGTCCTGCCGTAAAACCTGACTGCTGTGGACAACAATGTGTGTGAAGAAGCACCTGTATCCTACCAAGCAGAACATGAACAAAGACCTTTCAGGGACTGAAAACAATGAGATTGGCCTGTAGTTGCCACACATAGTGCAAGATCTCTGCCATTGTACAGGGACACTATGATGCCCTCTGGCCTTCCTTCAGTCATTCATTTTGTTGCGTTGCATGCTCTTCAGCCGTGTTGCCAGGATGGACAAAAACACCCCCGCACGCTGTGCTCTCAAACTCACCATTGATGCAAGAAGGGGTGCATGTCCTGACCCTGCCTGGTGGATTTGCAGGATTGATCCAGTTCTAGGCACATCACCACATGGCATCTGTTGCAACATCATCAACCGTGGTCACTCTGGCTAGCACAATGGTCCCTAGTAGACGATGCATGTTTGATGATGAACTCACTGGGTAGCCGGACAACCGTGTTTTGGAACCAGATTAGACAGAGACTGAAGTTTGGGTGTGTAGCCAAGTCAGGGCAGGGCTTTGCATCTGAAGGGCTGAAATGTCACAAGCTGTTCTGATTTCAGGTACATTCCAGAACTGGAAAATAAGGCCAAGATTTGCAGATGTGACTAGTGATTTTGGGTGCCCAACTTGGGGCCCATTTTTCAGAAACTGCTGAGCATCTGCCCTCTGAAAATCAGACCCCTTTTAAAGATCCCAAACTCACTAGTCCTGTTTGAAAATCTCTGGGCCAAGCTCTTTTCACAGCCTCTGTCCATTTAAATTCAGGTCTAGATGCCAAGGGGAACATTCCCAAAGTTCAGCAGGTTCCCACCTGAAGGTCTGGTCTGATGTATGTCTAGTATATAGCCAGGTACTGTTGCAGTTCTTAACCTAGCCTCAGCAATTGCTCTCATCCTGTCCTAACATGCTGTTGTTTTACCATATTGTTAAAGATGGAAATGGAGGGAGCATCTTAAAAGGTCAATACTTTCTCCAATGTGCACAGCCACCTTTTGTGTTAAAGGGTGAAATGAAAATGAACCTGATTAGTTGATATCCCAAAATGGAAGGTGAATAAGATTTAAACACGTTGTTCTTTGTTTGCCAATACAGGGGGCCTTCGAGGGGCTACCATAGTGGATGCCTTAGACACTTTGTACATCATGGAGCTTGGGGAGGAATTCCAAGAAGCGAAAAGCTGGGTGGAGAAGAGCTTTGACTTGAATGTGGTGAGTCAGTAATTGAAAACGTCAGTCTGTGCTGCAAAAATGCCTGGTACGTCCCTTGGTGTGTCATAGTAACAGCAGCTGGATCCAGGGGTATTCTGCTAGGACAGTCTGTGAAGGGAAAAAAATAGTTTGCAAGGGCAATGAGTCAGATTCATAGATTGCAAAGGCCAGAAGGGAACATTGTGATCTAACTAACGCTCTGCATAGCACAGAGCACTGAACTCCACCCAGTGATTCCTGCATCCATCCTTAATTCCTGAGGTCTTCAGCAGAATGAGCCTGAACAGGGTGTAATGCTTTTTCAGTTCGAAAATTACCATTTTTAGAAATTCCAGGGGGGTTTGATTAGTGTAAACAGGAGACCTCCAGCATATGTCCCCCACATCGAACTCCCCCATGATATCTGTTTTTCTTTCTGCGTATTATGGACTGATCACCCTGCTCTTATGAAGGGAATTTTTTTGACACCCCTCTTTACAAATGATTAATCACTATGTCTATGTCTTATGCAAAGGCAGCACAGGACTCCAAAGCTAACGAGAAGGGCAGGGGAGAAAAGGACAATTGTGCCAGGGTCCTATGTTCTCAGGACCCCCAAATGTCTGTAACATCTGTGTAATAAGGGGATGGGCCCCAAATTTCTCTCTACGGGGCTGACCCCAACCACAGTGCTGGGACACTAGGTAAATATGAAAAATGAAGAGCTCTGGCTACAGAATGGCCAGCACTCCTTCCTGCATGTTCCTTGAAGGGCTCCCTTCTACATACAGAGTTGGTCTTCGCTTGCGAGATGGGACCACAGCCTGACGTGGTGGTCTGTGGAGGCCATTAAACTCAAAATCCCATTAGAATTTTAATTTCCTTGTGTCTGTCCTAGTTAGTACATGGGGAAAAATGGTTCTCCCCATGTGAAAAATGAATGCAGCTGCCTTTTTAGAAAAATATCATTTGGGAATGGATGGCCGTCGTGGATTCATAATAGGAAGATCACATCTGATAAATTAGGTTGAATGCTTTTAAGTATGTTACTGAATCGATAAACAAGGGACAGAATCGATGGGGAGATAATTTATCTGGATCTGACAAAAGCTTTTACTCCTGGCCCACACATAGATTGATTGGCAAAGACTAAAATGAATGTTATGGATTGATCACTGGAGTCAGACATGCAGTGCAGAGAGAGAAGGGTTGAATTTAATTAAAAAATTGGCTTTGAGACAAGAAGCTGACCTAGTCATGCAGGGGTGGGATGGTGACCTTGGCTGGAGAGGGGAATCCAGTGCTAGGCTTAAGAAGGAAATGATTAGGAAGGAGAGAGTGTCATTTCCAAAGCAGCCACATTTCCTGCGGAGATAATTTGCCTGCGTGGGGACTAAAATCAGTTTCAGAGCTACAAAGCAAACAGTCTCAACAGAGGAAGCTCCATTATCAGCTGTCAGGAACATGTCACGCCAGGGCTGTTTGTTCCACTCGCTGTCCATTAAACACAGTAAAGCTGGAGGAACTGGTCAGCAGGCTGGACCCAGACTCTCTGACAGATGGTCCCTCCCTCTGCAACCAGCCCCCCCCCCCCCCCCCCCCCCCGCCCCGCACCCAGGATATCTGCTGTCTTCAGGGATGGTGGAACGCTCAGCAACTAGATTGAGGGGAGGATGGGGCCTGACTCAGGCAATGGGGAAAAACAGACAGTTCAGGTCTGTGGCAGAGCAGCTGTTTGGATTTACTGACTAATGGCAAGTGTGGTGTAGATACCTAGACAGACCATTGACTACGTGGGAAGTGCAAGTTAGCTTTGAGAAATGTGAGACAGTGAGGCCGAGGGACCAAAATAATCACTGGACTCTAAAGAGGATGCAGCACGGATGCCTGTGTTAACCAGCATCAGTCTGTGTGTACAGCAGTGCTCCATGATCCTGATTAATTTATAGCCTAAAAACTAGTGCCCAACAAACAAACCATTTGTTGCTAATTGCTGCTATGTTAGGTCCACTGATTTTATTTCCCAACCTGGATCTTTTGTTTTCTCCCCTCCTGCCAGTCCAGCCTTTTCCAGGTTCTCCCTCTGTCTCCCCCTTTATTCCTACGTGATCTTGAGCTGCTTCCTTGGGCTTTTGCCTCCCTCTCTGGATGGCAAATTGTGTCTCAGATCCTTCCAGCCTTCCCTGAGAGAAGACATCTGTTTTCATGTGTAACCCAGTGGGATTGTTGGAAGGGACAGATTAATGCAGTGGGTAGAGAATTCCTGCTTCTCTATCCCATTCGCTGAAATCACTGCACTCTTGTGAGAGCCTCCTGTTGGTAGTTTTATGTGTTTATTTGAGGGGAAGGAATAATTTGCCTGGCAGGTTCACAGTCCAGGAGCACAGCTTAAAAAGCACAGTTTGAAGGCAATTGCTTTGACATTTGCTGATCGGGAGTTGGAATAAAATAGATCTTAACTAGTTCCAGGTGAGTGGCTTCCTAAGAGGTTTAGTGAACCACATCACTGCCTGTTCACCATCTCCTAACAGGGCACGTGGGCGCTGGTTTGTTTGTCCCCCACTCAATGTGGCAGCAGATATGCCACCCTGGGCTGCGGTCCTGTCAGGTTTTACAAACTAAGTAGGGTTGAGCATGGTAAATCCTTGAGTGGAGACCTCCAGAGAACATCTGGACACTCCAGGAAGTCGTCGTGGTGATGCACAAGATGGCACTCTCCCTGCTGAATCAGTGCTGAAGGAATGCTCCCGTATGAAGCAAGAAAGCTCGGTACAGGAGGGTGCCATCTTTTGACCATTAAAAACAGTCCTGACTTCTTGTGGTCTTACAAAATCCCTCTGCCCTTCTTTTAAGAATAGAGATGTTAACTCCAGCGTCCTGTCCAGCTTTCAACTTAGGTACCTATTTTCTGCCTACCTACATTGCCTTTGCATTTTCAACTGGAGAAAGTTTACTTTCTCACACTTTCTTTCATATCCTGGTGTGTAGCGTTTCACTGCTATTAAACAGCTACTGCGTTCTACCCAGAAACCATTTCAGTGGCGGCAAAGCGATCCGTATAGCTCACTTAACCTACCGCTTAGAGAGTTGTGAAGCTTTGTATATGAAGCTCTTCGAGATCCCAGATGAAAGATGCTGTAAAAGGTAAAGTGTTATTAAACCGTGAATAAGGATTGCAGAGTTTTGTGAACGTACCTAGAATTATTCCAAGGCACTCTCATTGGCCCTATATCTGCATGGATGCTGTAAGTTGTCACTTGTACCTTCCAGTTACTATCTGATGATCTTTTCAGAATGGAGAAGCTTCCTTGTTTGAAGTGAACATTCGTTATGTCGGCGGGCTGTTGACGACGTACTACCTAACCGGTGAAGAGGTTCGTTTCTACACATCCTGCGTATCCCTCATGGTCTCAAATAATGAATGTGCAGGTGTATTTCTGGCTAGGTGGCTCCCAGCAGCGCTCCACTGAACATCAAATCATCCCCTGTGAGAAGAGGCTAAACCTGTTTTTTATGAATACTGAACTCCCACTAACAGTCTTTTAATTAAGTCTCACACAATTACCTTGTGCTTTCCATGCCTGGCTCATCTATAAAGATCTTTTCTCCAATGGACAATTTTAGCAAGATCGTTTTTCAGCTCAGTACATTGGTCCCCACTGAAATGCATTTGTCGTGATCTGTGCCTTTCCCTCAGTTCTTGTTACTTTGTAGCCTAAATGTAGGCAATAGCGCAAGCTTTGGGCTCACTCCAAGTAGCCCTGCAGGCTAAACGTTAGCTTATTAGTGGCAGCTATTTGTGAAAACCCCAAATTGTTGTTGTTTTTGTGTAGCAAAAGTTTGCACTGATAAAGCAGGGGGCCAGGTTGTGGCTAATGCTATCCATGTGCAAGGAGTCTTTCTTTAGTGTGCAAATGCCACGCACTGGTGAGTGTGTGTTACAAGCCCCACTCTGTGCCAGTCCACAGTGGATATGAGTCTGTTACAACCCCCAGTTACCAGGACATGGCTCTAACTCAGACTGTCACAACTCACACTTTTAGCTCTGGAGGTTCCTGATTCAGTCCTCGTGTGTGAACCCAGAGGGCTGTACATACGTGGGGATTCATCCAGGATTTGAGCCACCAGCTTCCTTTGAGAAGAGGAAGTGACTGATGTGACAACCACCCCCATGGCCAACACACTGGGGATCGAGCCAGAGATCTGCCTGCGCTGAAACAGCTTTGAGCTGAAGAGCCTTGGTTTCGTAGGTGGGGATGGTAACAACTCATATCCTGTGTGGATCAGAACAGAGTGGGATTTGTAGCACACGCTCACCGCAGGGTTACACAAGGACAGATCCAAGCAAGTACGTCTGGTAGAACTGCCCCAACCCCTGGTTTCCCACTCAGCCAGCGGAGTAGAGCTGACCTCTGCGGAAAGGCAACTCTTTCCGAGGGGGGTGGAGTAGCGTTCCAATGAACACTAGGCCCGCACTGAATTCTGGCTAAATCAGAAGGTTCTCACTGAAAACACTGCTCTGAGGGGGGAGGGATACCTCAGTGGTTTGAGCATTGGCCCGCTAAACCCAGGGCTGTGAGTTCAATCCTTGAGGAGGCCACTTAGGGATCTGGGTCAAAAATTGGTCCTGCTAGTGAAGGCAGGGGGCTGGACTCAATGACCTGTCAAGGTCCCTTCCAGTTCTAGGAGATGGTATATCTCCAATTATTACCTATTTTATCTCTCCTTCTCCCCCCTGCGCCTCCCAAATGCAGGCCGTAGGTAAACACATAATCTGTCTCATAGTATAGCTGTGCTGGAATTTTAAAACCAGATGTGAGGTGATCAAGAGATTACTCCTCTACCCTGAATGTCTTCAGCAGACAGGCGGCCTGATCCCACTGATCTCAATGGGAGTTCAGCTGTCATTCGCCTGCAGGACTGGGCCTTAAGCAACGAGTAAATAACCTTTTCAAGAATCTCCCCTCCAGCAGAAGCCAGCCTGTAGCAATATGGAGCTGCCCATGATAGGAGGAAATTACAGGTCTCTCGATTTGTGGAGCCCTGGGTGAAAGCTCCATAATTAAGGTTGCATTTTGGATGAGTTACAGGAATTTATTGCCCCTGGGATTTCTCCGCTGAGAAAGCTCTCAGAGATCTAGTGCCTCGTGCTGCAGCCCTTTATGCTCACAGCTTCCATTGACTTCAACTTGACAGAGAAGGAAGCGAGCCCCCAAAACCATAAAGCCTGGGCAACAGGCTAGCAAGTGAGCTTAGCCAACAGGTCAGTGTCTGTCCTGTATTGGTTTGGTGCCTCCCACCTCAATAATCTGGTCACTTTCTCATGGATTTCCCTTCTGAACCAGATCCCTCTACCTTCCTCTGCTGTGACAAAGGCCTCAGAGCCCTTAGACAAGCTCAGGTTTCCTCAGTGCTGTATTTCTCAGAGCAATCGTTTCCTGCTTTCTTAGAACTGCTATGACAGCTTGGACTGAAATGGAGAGGTTAGAGGTAAAAGGCTTGTGCTTGATCTCTTGTCACTTACAGGCTTCTCTTGCTCAAGACTAATCTCTTGAGTGGAGATTATTGCTTGTATCAGTTTGTCCCAAAATAATTGTGTCTGGTGGCTTTGTGTGGCCAGTCCCCATAAACTGTTATTAGATTAGAATAATATAACTCAGAAATTAGGAATTGAAAGGGTGATAATTTAGCCATGACAGGCCAGGGATCCTCTCTGGAAATTAGTAGTGCATAAAAGAGTGTCTCTGTGTGTATGTATGTGTGTATAAGATATGTTTACTTGAAATTAGAAGTCATGTGAGCTGTCAACAAACTGCTTTGTAAACCATAGCATGCTTCATCCTTAGAAATCTCCTTTAATTGTGATGTATTCACTTCTGTTTCCCCCACTCCCCCATAACAAGTTCTTAAAAGGGGACCCTTTGTCCCCAAAGGCATGCTTTGCAGGATCAACTCAAATCAGCCCAGAAAGGCATGTTCTTGTAACAATACTCTAAGCAAAGCTGCCAGCCAGCTGCCCGTCATTGGTGTTAGAGCAGCCAGCAGCATTAGAAGTGGAGACCTTTGATCCAAGAAACTGGTCTTTGCTCAGTAGGTTAAAGGAGCAGTTCCAGTAGCTTAGGGAATGGAGATCTGTGCCACGTGGGCAGATCTCACGTTTTAGCACAGCAAGATACAGATGCATAATCCAGTTTATCTACTATTCCCCCAGCTAATGCAGAATTTGGCTTCAAGTTCCAAGGGAAAGTACTTAGAAGGTTTCAGAGATTCTGGAGAACAGCTGGATGTAGCTATGGGTGGCTGTACATATACAGACGCTAAGATCTCTAGGCAATGGGAAGCATACAGCTTTGAGAGTGGTTAGAGCTGTGCAGAACTAGGACAATGAAACCCCAAGCTGAAGCCGAGCTCACTTAATGAGCCTGGGATGATCTCTGGTTTCATGAGGAAGCCATGGAAAACATGGTGGGTTTGTCCCGTAATAGGGCAAAACTTGGCAGTTTTGACTGTTAAGTTTGAATTTCTGGGTTCACAGTAAAACTCACAAGGAGTGTGTCCATAAGAACCAAAACCAAGGGGAAAGGGTTCACGCAAACCCCAGTCCCTGAAACTGCCAAATGTCCTAATGCCAGGTATGTTCCAGCTGGGAACTTTCAAACTCATTAACCCAGGACTCTGTGTCAGAAGTTAACAGAACTGATCCTTGAACTTGGTTAGAAAGGGAGCTCTCCTCTACTGTAACAGGACCCAACGCCACAAAGCTCACATCCAGATCCAAAGTTTGAGGCCGGTTGGGCTCCAGGATTTTAGACTGGTCTGTTGTGGATCTCCAGGGGCCATCCATAAATTCTGGTCCAGAGCAAAACTTCCTCATGGGGTTTGATTCAGGGCCATCCCAATATGTAGGTGTAGGGCTACCCCACTATTTGGAAATGAAACCCCTGTAATGTCCCCACTTTATAACTGTGTCTGTCTGGATGTGCATGGAAAAGTAAAGTGTTAGAAAACCAACATGACTGATACTAGCAAGCAGTACATTGTAACTCTTTTTCCTCTTTTTGTCTAACAGGTATTCAAGAACAAAGCTCTAGAACTTGGAGAGAAACTTCTACCAGCCTTTAACACCCCGACTGGTATCCCACGGGGTGTCATAAGTCTGGGCAGGCAAGACACACCTCATTATTTTCCCATCATTGGCAGTGGGTCTTATTTATGTATTGAACACTTGTAAAGGAGGAACAATTGTTCCGAAGGGGCATTTTGCCTCTAAGAACATAAGAGCTCCTCTGCCGGGTCAGATCATGGTCCATTTTGCCCAGTATGCTGTCTCCAGCATTGTGGCCAGAGCTTCAGGAGAAGTGTACAGAACAGGGTGATTATGGAGTGATCCATCCTTTCCTTCCATACCCAGCTTCTAGTAATTAGAGATTATGGATTGCCCTGAGCATGGGATTGTTCCCCTGACCATCTTGGCTAATGCTGTTCTCCATGAACTTATTCATTTTTGTTTAACCAGTTATTCTTTTAGCATCTTTCTGTAGCATCTCCCCTCCTGACTCTTAGAGGATATTTGTTTTGGCAACTCAAACTCCAGGAGGCATCTTGACAGTAACCAAGGGTGACTCACATGAAATCCAGCTGTGTTTTATTAATTTTTAAGCAGTCCACATTTTCTTCCTTCACTTCCTGGCAGAGCTGCCCCATTGGAATAGGATGATCCCATTCACATTTGCCTTTGAATTTTATTGGTGGGCTGCATTTAGAACTCCGCATGCTCTGCACATTTTTGCAGTGTGCCAGGCTAGATGCATGATGCCACTTTCTTTGGATCTGTACAAGCTCCAGGCATGGGAGCTGAGAAATGGACTAGGGCTAATGACAGTTTTATATCCAAATGTGTATGAATAGCCGTAGTCCATGTAGTTTTCTGCCTGCCTAGACTCCACAACATGCATGTCATTCACTTAGGTGACATCTATACCTGAACTGCTTCAGTGGTGCAGCTGCAGTGCTTCAGTGTAGAAACTCATCACAATGACAGGAGGGGCTCTCTCCTGGCTGTAGCTAATCCACCTCCCCGAGGGACAGTAGCTAGGTTGATGGAAGAATTCTTCCATTGAACTAGCACTGTCTGCACTGGAGGAGGTTGGCATAGCCCATCTCTTGGGGAAGGCGGGGGGAGGAATTTTTCACATCCCTGAGAGAGACAGCTGTGCCCATACAAGTTTTCAGTGTAGACCCGACCTTAGTGCTCCAACACCGCCTCTGAGGTATGTGACATAAAGCAGGGAGCTGAGGCAGATAGGTTAAATAACTTGCCCGGGGTCACTTAGTGGAAGAGACAAGAGTAGAACCCAGGAGTATTGATTCCCTGTCCCCAGTTCTAAGTACTACACAACTCTTCCTGCCCATCAGGACTCGTTGATTCATTTTGATGCCAACTAGCTGAAGTCCCTGGGATTTTAAAAACACGCAAGCTGAGAATAGGAAACATGACTTCACAAAAACCTTTCATCCTCCCCTCCACAACACTAAGAGCAGCAGACGGGGAAGTTCTCCCCCACATCTGCCATTGGGTTCCTTTCCCTTTAAAGTGTGAGATTTCGTTGAACGTGTAACACAGGGTGATCCATTGCTCAAATGTCACTGTCACCCTCTGCTTAACTCTACACGCAAAGAAAACTTTGAATGTCTCCACCACCTTAATTGTATCCTTCCAGGAATGACATTCTGCACCGTAGCTTCATGATAAAGTCTCTTGTGGTGCCTCTTTCTCAATACAAGCACAAGCACAGGCTAACCTTTTGCAGAAATGCCATACCTCTCGCTACCCTTTGTAAAGACAATCAAGATGACAGAGTGTATCTGCCCAGATATCCTGAAATATCTTGCTGAGGACCTTGGTTAATACTGAAGAAAATCAAAATAGCCGTAGGCTTCCTGAAACCAAGAATCTGCATTACTGGCTAAAGCTCTGAGAAGAGCATTGAAACTGGTTTGGGAGCCAGCAGTAACGATGTAGGAGCAAAGATGAAAAGACCTAAATGTATGTAGCTTGGCTTTAGTGGGAATATAACAAACAGCCTGCGTATGAACGGTGAAAGCTCCCCAGAATGAGGGGAGGAGTTCAGTGGGATATAGTACATGGAGGTGTAGGTAGGAGCAGTGGGATGACCTTGAAAGAGGGGCTATTTAGTCTGAATATCGGGACAAACTTCCTACCAGTCAGAAGCCAAAACCAACGGAAGGTTTTTCCTAACTAAAGCCCAGTCTCTCAACCCTTTTATTTCTACTTTTGCAACCAGGATCTGCTAACTCACAGAAACCCAACAGGGTCCAGGCTCGATGAAGTTTCATAAACCCTTTTTTGGAATGTTCTTTACTGAAGTTTTGAGCAAAACAAACATAGGACCTGGCACAAGGCCAGGTCTGTGTAGCGGTTCTAATGAAGTGAAGAGAAAGATCATGCTGCTTCTGTTCTAATGAGCGCGCTACTGCCTTATCTTCTCCACTCACTTCAGTGCCACATCCTGCCCTTGCACTCTTGAATTCTGCAGTGTCTGCCCATTCCTTGTGCCATCAAGAATGCTCTGTCCAAGGTCCTAGAGCATGCTGTTCATTCCAGCTGTCTACACTTCCTTTCCTCCTGCACCCTCTTTGACCTAATGCAGTCTGCCTCCACACTCTGTTCCAGAGCAATTATTGTCCAGTCACTAATAGCCTTCTCCTTTCTAAGGTCAGGGAGCGGTGGTTCTTCTTGATAGCTCTGCTTTTGACACAGCTGATCACCCCTTCTTTAGCTTTTTCTCCTTTCTTTGCCTTCATAACTCTGCTCTCCTTATTCTCCTCCCACCTTGCTGGCTGCTCCTTCAGCATCTCCTTTGCGTGCTGATCACTCTTCCCTTGTCAGTTGAGATCCCTCAGGTTCTGTGCTTATTACCTTCCCCCACCCCTCGCCTTCTAGCGCCATTTCTCTCTTAGAGATCTCGTCCATTTCCACAGGTTTCTCTACATAGGCCATTCCCATAACTTGCTCTCTAGCACCAACCTCTCTCTTTCTGTGTCTAATGTCTCCCCCTGGATGTTCCTCCACAATCTCAAACTCACTCTTTCTGATACTGAACTTACAGATCCCTCTCCTACACTCCCCCTTCTCTGTTATTAACACATTTCACCATCTTTCCCATGTCCCAGGTTTGTCACCTCGGTGCAGTCTTCAGTTCTTCTCTTTCCTCTCCCCCCATGATCAGACCCTTTCTAATCCTGCAACTCCTACCTCTTTAATAGCACCAAAATCCATCTTTCATCGCTATTCCCACCACAGAAACCCAGGCCCATGCCTTGATCGTCTCGATTACTGGAATATTCTCCGTTCTGGCCCCCCATCCTTCCCTTCTCCCCCCTCAAGTGAGTCCCCACACTCCCTCCAGTCCCCTTTCCTTATTGATCCCTTGGTCTCTTTTTTGGACTCCAGGCTTCCTGCTTTGTCTTCTGCTGCCTTCTGGGCTTTTCCTGCTTCCTGCCTGCCAGACGCCAATCCCCCCCTTCACATCTCTCCTCAAACCCACTGCTTCCAAAACGCCATCCTTCCCTCTAAGCAATAACCTCTCTGAGTGATTGGCCTGTATCTTGATTTGTGTGTTTGTTTCTTTCCTACTTTGGCACTTCGGGGCAAGGGCTGTGTCATAGTCTCTGTTTGCAAAGCTCTGTGGAAATGCCCAGCCTGATGCTAAAAGACTTTTGATCATTATTAAATACCAGTATGTGTTTTTTGGAATAAGGTTACTATTAGAGCTGCACGTCTTCCCTTACCTTAAAGGCTAGTGTCATCATCAAGTCTTTGGAAGGAATGTTTTTCAGCTGTTAGGAGAGAAGCTAGCGAGGAAAACCAAGTCCATTTGAGCTCTAGTGCTAGAGCATGCTTTCTGCAGAGTGCCACTTCCTGCTTGTCTTCAGTCCAGAGGGCTGGCGAAGGTGGAGTCTATTTCTATATGATGGTGCTTCTTCGTTTGATCAACAAATCTCCTCTAGGTCCTACTTCGAGTCCCTGGTGGACCAACCTGTAGCAACCTTTCAGCCAATGGTCTACACAAAGCATTTGGGATGGAGTTTTTCAGGACTATTTGCTTCAACTCCTGCTAGGAATACTTTTGTCATAACCAGCACAGTCTTTAGCCTTGTCCAGTTGATTCAGAACATATCTAGTTTGAAGCAGCTGTCCCAGTTCAAGTCAACTGCACCTGTATTCCTCTGCCTGGTTTACCAAAGACACCCACTCTCAGCCTTTCTCAGCTGTCACTTGTCTTAGGTGGAGACAGACATCTTACTCCCTCCAGACCAGGGTATTTCCAGGCTGCACGACCCCCTGTCTACATTCTTATTTCTCCAGTAAGCCTGATAGCCAAAACGGCCAGCAGCCGAACTGTGTGTTCTCCTCCAAGCCTATGAACAGTGCAATTCCCCACAGTTATAAGGTACCACACAGGTTTTCCTAAGCAAGCACGTTTATTCTCAAGGTGAAAAGCGTTCCAGAGAAAACATATTAAAACAATAAAAGAATCTAAACACTAATAAGTGCTAATAAGCTGACCAGAGATCATTTCCATCCCCAACAAGGACTCTGGTTGGAGTCAGTCATTCAGCCACACACAAAGATTTTCTTGTGGTGACAAGTTCATAACACCTTATGCTCAGAACAAGAACCCCCATGAACAAGTCAGCCTGTCTTTTATATAGCGGGGGTCTTTGCTCTTGAGAGTCAGGGAGCAGCTGGTCAGCAAACAATGGACCTTTCCCCAGGACGTAGCTTCAAAAGGCTGGGGCTTTCCTAGCTGGAGATGGGGGGCTACATCTGCTTTCACCTCCCTCAAGAGATTTCCTAGGAAACCCACTTAACCAAAAGTTCATTCTAGTAGGGCACATTCTTTAAAAGAGTTTGAAGCTCGTCGCACATCCCAGGCTTACACTAGCTATCTGCCCCCGGAGACATTACCTACAATCCCAAAATAATACGTAAATATCTGCATTTTGAAGACAATGAACATCTAAGGAACTTAAACTTCATCCAACAAGGTTTGTGCAGGAAGTTGCCCGATCTGCCACAGCGGCTTATTGGGTGATTTCTGTTTTTGAGGTCGTATTTTCCAATTATTTCAGTGCAACAGTTAAAGAAAATATGATGATTAGGGTTCTAGTGGACAGATAGAGGAACACCCACAAGATCATTTAGAAGTGCATCCGTCCAACACCAGGATATAGTCTTGTATGGTAGATATAGCTGATATTAAACTAATACTGCATTTAACCTCACCCAAAATGAGCTGGCATTTACTGTACCTTTCCTCCAAATATGGACAGTAGGATTCCTGCTGCTGAAATACAATCACTTTTGGGACAGCTGTTCTAACTGCACATAGCAAAGTTTGCAGCTAGTTTTGGACAGAAAGAGAACACTCAGTTTAAATTACAAAGGGAATAGGCTGTCTGCTGAAAGGTTTGCTCCATTTCTCTGGAGCCATAAGGAATAATTCAGCTAAAAATGTTTTCTACATTTCTCAGACAAGAGTAATATTTTTCTGGTGAAAGGTCATTAGTTTTAGCCTTTGATCAAGAGCAGAAATCCTTCTCTTCTGATAGAGAAGCCTTCAGGCGCCATCTAGTGTTTTCCCTCAGTTTCAGCGATGGTTCTGTCTACCTTAAAAAAGGAAGGCGCCTGACTGGAAATACGTAATATTGTCAATATCTACCAAGAATCATGGTAATTGAGAGCTCAAGCCTGCATCACTGCTGGAAAGAGAACCGCTGAGCTTCCCTGGGCCAGCAGCTGCAGCGGCTATTTTGGTATTAATCCCTCAAGATATAGGTCACTTTTCCTGTCTGTGTAGATTTGTGAGAGACAGAATCACTGCATAGAGCTGTAATTTATAGCAGTGGGTTGGGACAGGGAAAGGGTCAAGTGAAAAAGCAAGTAAAGAGTGAGTGAGAACGTTAGTGATCAGAGAGCTCCCCCTTTAGCAATCCAGTGCAAGGCCTTATGACCACAGGACCCCCATGTGTATACACTGCTGTTTACTGTTCGAACACACCCTCCCCATTTACTCCCACAGTGCTGATGCAGTAATGGAGATGGGAATTTTGTCTTTTCTGCCTGGAGTTGGCAGAACTGGAGATTAGCATAGAAAATAGTGGCTTGTGGGAGGAGGGAGAGGGGAAGGGTCTGGTGAGAGTAGATCCAAACAAAGAACCAAACAAGTGTGTAACAATTAGCTTTATACAGTGTTTGCTAGCTTTCCGTGGGTGTATCTGGCTCTCCGTTCTTTGCAAGGTATGTAAGATGAGGCCCAGGAAGTCAGGGTGTCTCAGAGTAGAACATTGGGCTGCATGGATATTAGAACCCAGGATGGTTTTTGAATGTGTCATGTCTGTAGGGTAACAAAAATGATTAGGGGGCTGGAGCACATGACTTCTGAGGAGAGGCCCAGGGAACTGGGATTGTTTAGTCTGCAGAAGAGAAGAATGAGGGGGGATTTGATAGCTGCTTTCAACTACCTGAAAGGGGGTTGCAAAGAAGATGGATCTAGACTGTTCTCAGTGGTACCAGGTGACAGAACGAGGAGTAATGGTCTCAAGTTGCAGTGGGGGAGGTCTAGGTTGGATATTAGGAAGAACTTTTTCACTAGGAGGGTGGTGAAGCACTGGAATGGGTTATCTAGGGAGGTAGTGGAATCTCCTTCCTTAGAGGTTTTTAAGCTCAGGCTTGACAAAGCCCTGGCTGGGATGATTTAGTTGGTGTTGGTCCTACTTTGAGCAGGGGATTGGACTAGATACCTGCTGAGGTCCCTTCCACCCCTGATATTCTATGATTCTATGGTGTTAAATGTAGAGGCATACAAAGCATGTGAGGCGCTGTATAACTGTCAGATTAAAGGTAGTGCTACACCTCAAAACTAGGCTTTCAAGCCTCCCAAACTTCCAGGAATCCGGGGTTTTGGATTAGCCCATTGTAGGGATGAGCCATCTGGAAAACCTAGGTTCAGATTCCTTCCTCCCTCTGTGCCTTCCCGCCAATGCAGCACTTGTGTGAGTTTGCATCGAGGGACTGGTTCAAGCCCATCTCTGTGTAGGAGCTTGTGGTTATTTGAGATTGCCTTGTCCAGTGGACCTGCTCAGTCGGCTTGTTTGCTTTGGGCCAAACTACCCCTATAAAGCTAAGAACTCTTTAGTGCCACTAATTGTTCAACACACAAGGTCCCTGTAAACCTGCGAATGCTGTTGAGCCATATTGGTTAAAAGCAAAATTCTCCACACCATTGGCATCTAGTAGGGGTTTCACACTGCAGAGCGAATCCAGGATCTGCCCAGGGCATACGGAGGGAGAGCTTTGCCCCGGGCTTGTAGAAAAACCTGCTGTGTTTGCTTGGTGATGAAGGCTGTCTATTTTGTCCTCACAGTGGCATGAGTTGGAGTTGGGGCTGGGCCTCTGCAGGAAGCAGTATCTTAGCAGAATTTGGCACCCTGCATTTAGAATTCCTGCACCTCACGGAGCTCTCTGGAAACCCAGTGTTTGCAGAAAAGGCAAGTACTTAACTACTCATTCTTATCTAAAATGATTCTTATGTACCCATCACCCGGGCATCTAGGCTTATGACGTAAAGTAGCATGTTATATGCAGCCGCCCAGAGCAGACAGTGCAGCTAGCCATCCTTGCTGTACCACCCCAGCTCACCACAAGAGAAAGCTTTCTGGTGACGATCCACAGACAGACACGTGACTATAAATATGTGCCTTGCGAGCTGGGGAGGTCACTAACGGGATCTGGCAGCCAGGGACTCTCCCCTGCAAATGCCTTGCCTTCAACCTGTCACCACAAGCACTTCAGCTGATCCCAGCCTCCAATGACAGAATTCCAGACTCAGTCTGTGTCGTGCTGACTGTCCCACCGTTTGTCTTTACATCAAGTCAGTGTATCATGTGAGAGAATTTGCTGAATAACTCGTGTATGCACCATACCGATGAGTCTAATGACTCCTTCTGTCATGGAGTCTGCAGCACTGATTATATTTTTTAAGGACTGAGTGCCATATCTATGCACCAGTCTTGTGCATTGACCACACTCTTATCTGTCTGAGGTTCTGTTGCTCCACTTGGGGTTGGAAGACTCCTAAGACTTTTTTTTTTCTTATTTAAATTTTTTTGTGGCCCTTCCACATTCGTGCTTCCTGGTGGTGGTGACTGGCAGATGCCTTCGTTTTTTTGTGCCTCGGTCTTAGTAAGTTGAGGCAAAAAGCTAGTCCTAAATACAGAGGCACAGGCTACATTAACCGGTCTGGTGCATCCCACAACAATAATGGTTAATAACTTGGGTTTGTTAATATTACTGCACTGCAGCCGTGGAGAATTGCTTCTCTAAGCTGACTTTAAATGCAATGCCCCAGCCATCAGGATTTTCGCAAAGGTCTCCTACGTGGGAGAGGTCTGACAGGTGACACATTGAATTCCTTTTGTAACTTCTAAATTTAAAATCTATGAATATTACATGTTACCTTGAGGTTTTTTTCCAAGTGATCTTATAGTGCATGTGAGAGCAACTTAATATACTATAGGATACTAGCTATCTTTAGCTTTCCCCACGTGTTCCCTGAGAAACTCGCTCTGAGGGAGACAAATCACTCCAATTAGCATCAGAACCTCCCCTGTGAGTGTGATGAAAATGGATCACCCCCAGAGCACCAGTGTGTGGTGAATATACTTCAATTGTCCTCCCTGTATTTCCAGGGGAATAGCTTGAGAACAGATTTCACAGGATGTTTCGCAGCACTAGCCTGCCACCCTGCTTGCTCAGTGATTTTGGGGTCGGGGGAGAGTCACAGAATGGAAAAGGGGTGGGAGAGCGTGGGAGAGAAAAGCTAACGGAGACCATGAACAAATAATGAGAGAGAGAATGTCGAATAGGAGAGAGAAGTAGAAAATGAAGAAAAGAGGAAACTGAATGGGAAAGATAAGGAAGAAATGGAAATGTGGAACAAGAAGGGAGGCTAATACTACAAGAGGAAAACGATAACGATAAATTGCAGAAAGAAGAGAAAAAAGAGAGGGAGGGAGGGAGAGAAGAGAGAGATACAAGAAAGGAAAGTGGGTGGGGTGGGAAAGGGAGCTGAGTGAGTGACTGAAGGGCAGATGTGTGCCAAAAACATAAGGGGTGGGCAAAGGGGCGGGGGGGGCAGTGTTTAATCTAGGATTAATCCCAAATTCCTTGTTGTTAGACTATACCAATACAGCACAATTTGTCCCCCCCATCTCTCTGGAAGCCAATCGAGTTCCCCTTTTATGGCTGCAAACCCAGCAAACGAATTAGGGTGAGAACCTTCTCCCACCCTGAACATGCTCATTATATTCCACTGCAAACGTATGGGGTTAACGATAACACCATGCGAGAGAGGAAGCACAGGAGGATATGGGCTCAGCCAGCCATCCGGAGGGAAATGACTTCATAGGAGCAAATCAACTCATTAGCATGCAGCTTGGGACTCGTGTGATTTTTAATGGGAATGATGTCCATCCATGTCTTTGTTCAAACAGGTCATTAATGTGCCATGCTACTAAACTTCAGTAAATGTCAGGCAGCATAATCACTGCCTTGGAAACACTGATTTAACTCTGTGTGGCCAGCTTTTGGCATATAAATTGTCTAATCTTCTAAAAGGTTTAGACTATATAAGCTGTTGTGTTGGTTACAATGGAATATATGTACTGCATACAATTTATTTCCATCCATTACGAAAAGGTCCTGTTGTGTTTAACAGGGTTGAAACCAGCAAAGACTCTGTAGGAATTAGGTGCGGCTGTCCTAGGAATTAAAGGCTCTGATTCAGCAAGATATTTAAGCGTGTGAGCAGTCCCATTGAATTCAAAATTAAACAAGTGCTTATGTGCCTTGTGGAATTGGGACATAGGTGAGACTCTAGAAATTATTCTAAAAACCTACAGAATTTAATAATGAATATTATCTCCTGGGCCTCAGAATCCCTATAGAAAGGTCACTCTCTTGAGGACCCTTCCCTAAGGGATATGATCGTTTTCATTTCCCAATCCTGAAACAATAGCATCATTTACAATAAATGACACTCTCCTTGGACTGTTGCTTGTCCAACTGGATGTTAAAACCAATAGAAAAAAATGGTTCTCATTAACTTCTGAGGATAGACAAGAAGCAATGGACTTAAATAGGTTAGGGGTTTGTTATAGAAGTGGGTGGGTGAGATTGTATGGCCTGCATTGTACAGGAGGTCAGACTAGATGATCATAATGGTCCCTTCTGACCTTAAAGTCTGTAAATTGCAGCAAGAGAGGTTTAGGTTGAAGATTAGGAAAAAATTCCTTACTGTCAGGGTGATTAAGCACTGAAATAAATAGCTTACGGCTGTTGAGGAATCTCCATCATTGGAGGTTTTTAAGAGCAGGTTAGACAAACACCTGTTAGGAATGGTCTAGTTATTACTTAGTCCTGCCTTGGGTGCAGGGAACAGGACTAGACGACATCTCGAGGTCCCTTCCAGTCCTGTGATTCTAATTGCAAAGTTTCGCTAGTTTCACTTACAGTGCAGAAATGTTGGATTTCTTACTGGAAAAATAGAAGTGTCTCGTCCGTTTCCTCTTTGTAGGTCATGAACATCCGCAAAGTCCTGAACAGAATTGAGAAACCGCAGGGCCTGTATCCTAACTTTCTCAGCCCGGTCACTGGGAACTGGGTACAGCGTAAGTATCACACTCTCATTCCGAGCTGTGCTCAGGAAATGCTACTGATGTCTTTCAGCATTTATGCTGTTCTTTAGAAGGTGATTTGTAACTGCAACAACAGCGAGCCAAGGAAATTTCTCATCTGCCTGATAAAAGCCCTCACTTATGCTGGTCAAGGAATTCATTATCCATGGTGATTAGATAAAGGTAACCTTATTGAGAAGATGCAGTATAATCATCTTTCACAGGAATCTTATTCCCAGCTGAGTATCTCACCTCCAGAGTGAGGGTTAGAACCCATAGTACATGGGACAGTATTATACATGGTAGGATTATGCTACATGACTTGTTAAAAGTTGGCATGTCTCTTTAAGGCCCCCATCCTCACTTCAGTGATCCCATTGTCCTCCCTGGGAGTTGCACATGAAAGCTACAGGATGAGACCAAAGAGATTTGGTTAGTTACTATATTTAATGCACCAAGTAAGAAATCATCTGGAGAAGCAGTAAGAAGGTGGAGTTTGAGATCCCCCCCCCCAGAAAACAACATGAGAAATATGAAGAGTGAAGGAAGCCTGCCCTGCTATTCTTCTAGTCAATCTCATACATGCGCTAATGCACCCATTACTATGGTACTTGCTGTTGGATTTTCCTACTGATGCAATGAGTGGGATGCGTGAGTGTGCCTGTCTGTCTCTTGCACCACTATTAGGAATGCAACATTGGTCCAGGAACATGTGGGATCATGAGGACTGTAGGAACAGTGTCTTTATTCTGATCCTGCCTCTTCCTAAGCCACTTCGCCCTTCCAATATCCAGAGAAAAGGCCAGGCAATGTCTCTTCTGTTGTTCAAAGGCAAAATATTGCTCTCCAGTATGTCAGTCCTGATGCCTCTGTTCCACTTCTCCCCATTTGTGCAGAGCCCCTGCCTCTGCCCTTCCCACCCTGTTGCATTACTGGTCTGACAGCAGAATTTTATTCAGGGCATTGCTATTTACAACCAACCAGGAAGTAAAGTAGAGGCTGCTTTTAATTTGGCCTCCTCAGTGGATTCAAACAGGTCCAAGTTAAGCAAAGTTCATTGAAACAATTTTTGCCTCATGTCTCTGCAATTCTGTTCATTCCCCTGGATCACTTGTGACCTTTTTAAGCACTATATTAGTAATGCTAATTGTAATTGACAGGCCAGTTGCACAGCTGTTATTGTATGAGACAGCTGAGAGAGCACTAGCTGTGATCAATCCCTGACCTTTAACTGCCCTAGCAACAGCTCTTAACAGTAATTGACAAGGCTTGTGTTGAAAATAGTCCCAGCAAAACATCTTGAACAATTACAATTGTCCCAGTAAACCAGAACTTCAGTGAGAAAAAAGTCAGTTCCCCGGTTCATCCCATTAATTGACTTTCTGAATTATCCACATCCTCTTGGAAGTGGCTTCACCCATCCCTTCACATTTGTGTTTGCAGAGTTATTACAACGTTTCCACTTCAAAAATTAATCTTGCATCCTAGTGCTACATCCTTGTGATGATATTTTCTTTAGGTCATTACCGTTTGCATCAGCATGGTACATTTCCCCAGACAAAAGTGCCAGTCCTGCCTGCTTTGCAGCACAGAGGGGAGGGTGGGGGGGAATAATGTGACTCAGATTTGTCAGTCTTTCATTCCAATAACTGGTAGTTAATGCATCACTTCCCAAAGAGCTGTGCCCATATTCTTCTAAGTGTAAGTGACTAGATTTAAGTGTGTAGAACACCTTCTGTGTATTCAGTGTTAATCCAGTTTGGCCACCAATTCGGTTCCATTTAAATCCACTAATTTAATCCATTTTAGACATCCTGATCCCATCTTTTGTAATGCTTGCAGGGCTCCCCAGAGGTTTGCAGGGGCACCACACTGGTTAATAACTGCCCCTGTTTAGATGGTTTGGAGTGAGCTGGAGGCAGAGTTGACACCACAGGACTAGAGAAAAATTCACCAGCTGGCTAAGATGGCCTGATGGCACCTCAGACTTCTTATGGCAGCAGCATATCAGCTGGCCTCATGATCCGAATCAGATATCCAGGGAGCTGAGAGACTGCTCAGCCTAGGAACTCGCTGTTGGACCTAAGAGTCAGCTGGTGGCAGATGCTGAGGTAGAGAGAGACTGTAGCTGTTGGCTGCCATAGGGACTATCATAGGTGCCAGTCTTTCATTTTCTTTCTCTTTGTTAAAGCTGTTTGCAGTAAGCCCTTTTCCTTAGAATTGTCCTGTTTTCCCTAAAAGGTGTAACCATGACCAGAGCAGATGATCAGACCAGCCCAATGAGGAGGAAATGCTGGAGTTCTGCTAGCTGCAATAGTTGGCTTTTGAAAATTAAAGCACAGGCTCCTTGGTGAAATTAATGGCTTGTTTACGCACCGGGCCTGGGAGGCAAATTCTGGCCTTGCATTTAACATGTGGAAAACAATTCTGCTCTAATACTCTTGCTTTAGTGATTGGTCTGACACACCTAGGATCATACACCTTCCATTTAAAGACAGTGCGAAGCCTGTATTTGTCAAATATTCTATCCTCTTTCCCAAATCTGGGTTTCTAATCCCATTGTTTTGCCATGGTTTATTCTGCAGTTCATTGGCCACATACTTTATCAGAGACGTTGCTCTTCGGGTCAGTCAAATGCGTGGCTGTTGATCTCTCCTCTAGATAGGATTTAGTGTTCAAAATAAACCCCAGGACTTGATATGCATACACAGAAAAGTGGAAAAACAGAACAGCTAATCCGAAAAACTTACTGTATCTACTTAACGTTTAAAATGAAATCATGCAGACCTGTAGGTGGGTACCCTAGTTACTCGGTCTAGTCCGTTCCATATTTAAATGACTAGGAGAAGTATTTTTTCTTGCTCATTTGAAGGGTGAATTTGGCTGCTCCAGAGAAGTAGTGTTGGGATTTCCCCCTATTGCATTTTAAAGATGGAAATCTGTCCAGCTGTTTCCCATGCTGATTCCCCAGGCAGACACCTGCTCCTGCGCTGTCAGACCTGCTTCCTATAGTGATTGCTTAGCATTCTTCTCTTCAGTAAGGTCGTACCACTATGTAGTCTGAACAGGCAGCCTTGGAAATCTGATTTCCCCACAAGTAAATATTCAGTGCACATCTCCCCACGTGGCTTTATTTTAATATACCAGAAACCTAGGTCTTCCACATGCAGGCTGTATCACATCCAGGCAGGGAGTAGACTCATAGACTCATAGGTCAGAAGGGACCAATATGATCATCTAGTCTGACCTCCTGCACAAGGCAGGCCACAAAACCCTACCCATACACATTTATAACAACCCCGAACCCATGACTGAGTTATTGAAATCCTCAAAATTGAGATTTGAAGACCTCAAACTGCAGGGAATCCACCAGCAAGCGACCCATGCCCCACGCTGCAGAGGAAGGC
>NC_133793.1:9335898-9394751 GCF_003597395.2 Chelonoidis abingdonii
TCTTCTCAGTAAAGAGTCTCCAATCACGTAGACTTGTCTTTTCCTGGCAACAGTGTGATTCTCCGGTCTATCCCCCACACCAGCTGGCTGCAAGCCCTCTTGATTTGTCTCCGCCCTCGCAAGGCTCATACTGGGTGTCGCCTCCATTGACTCCTCCCCTCCTTCTGCAGGACTAGCCGCTCGCCTCTTTTTCCTCGCCCTCTCTCCTTCAGCGAGCACCTGCTGTGCTCCATCTTCATTTTCCAACTCACCAAACCTGTTCCTGAGTTCTGTTTCTCCGTCGCTGGCCCGTCTTTTCCTCTGCCTGGTTCTCCTAGTCACATGCTTCCACCGTCCACTTTCCTCACCTAGTAGAAACAGCTGGTCCCCTTTAGCAGCTAGGGTGCCCTCTGCTGGCAGTTCTGCCCAATCATCCTCCTTCTGCTGTGATGCCGATATCCAATTCGTATTCTCCCCTTCTTCCTTTTGTTACACCCCCTCTCCGAGGGGACGAGTGAGAGGTAGGGCCACATCTTCAAAGGTAGTTAGGTGTCTAACTCCCATTATTTTCAATGAGCATTAGGCACCTAAATATTTTGAGGATCTGGCCCGTGATGTCCAGTGGACATGCATAGTTGCAGATCCATCCATGTATGAGCCTGTTCTCTGTTTCTTAGCCCAGGATATGGTTTTTATGTCATAAACAGGAAGCATCTTCAATTTATCATGTAAATAACCCTGGCAAGTAAAAGCTTTGAATAGTTTTATTGAGGGAAACTGGCACGTGGTAAAAGACCAAATGTTTTCCTTAAGGTTACACTTTCCTTATTAATTTTCTAAACAATTTAATGCTAGCTTCCAACAGAAAACCAAAAAGGGGGGAGAAATGAGTTAAGTTATTTAATAAGGGTGGAATTGTTCTGACTGGTAAAGCGACTGTGCATCGTAAATCGTGTGCAAAAGTAGTTATGCAGCAATCTCTTGTTGGCTACCACCATTGCAGACCACGTCTCCGTGGGAGGCCTGGGGGACAGCTTTTATGAATATCTGATCAAATCCTGGCTGATGTCAGACAAGAGAGACACTGAAGCTAAAAAGATGTATAATGATGCACTCGAGGTAAGTTCGATTGCTTCTGCAGCTGTATTTTTTACAAGGAATATTTTGTCCAACAGAATGTTAGTCAAAGCAGTTTGCTTTTCCTTCCTGCAAGATGTGTTCAGATATTGATTTTTAATACATTTTAGGCTATAGAAAAACATTTGGTTAAAAAATCTGCCGGAGGATTGACCTACATTGCAGAATGGAGAGGTGGCGTCTTGGATCACAAAATGGGCCATTTGGCTTGCTTCTCTGGTGGCATGATAGCCCTTGGAGCAGAACAAGCAGCAGAAGAGAAAAAGCAACATTATATGGATCTAGCTGCAGAGATTACTCACACGTGTCATGAATCCTATGCACGCTCAGGTAAACATTGTGGATTAAAGTACTGCTGATAAATTACTGTGGTCGGTAAGGATTTACAGCCGCTAAAAAAAATGAATCTCGCATGTGAAAAAGATTGCAGTAATTCTCTGGCACTTCTGCAGCATCTTCCATCAAAATAAGAGGGCTTTTAACATTCATCTGTCCTTGCCGCACCCCTGTGGGAAAAGTCAATATTGGTATCCCCCTTTTAGATAGGGAAACTGAGGCATAGAGAGGTTGAGTGACTTACGCAAAGTCATACAAGAAACCAGCAGCAGAGCTGGTAACTGACCAAGATCTACTGAAGCCCGGTCCTGTGCTCTAATCCCAAAGCCCTGCTTTCGCCCTATAAAAGGAGTGATCTGTGTTCCTATATATCAGCACTTTGAGGTGTTGCCATAAGAAATGGAGTAAAGCACTGATCTGCCTTTCATTTCTTCCACGATATACAACTGAAACAAGCTAAATGAGCAGTTGAGCATTATGTAGGGTGTTAGAAACAGGGAATTGAGTTCTATTATTCCTTCTTAAAACGCACCCAAACCGTAAATCCCTACTGCAGCCTTCCTAAGAGTAATAGTAATAGGATGAAATATAATAGTGAAAAGTGCAAGGTCCTGCACTTAGGGATTAATAATAAGAATTTTAGATATACGTTGGGGACGCATCAGTTGGAAGCAACAGAGGAGGAGAAGGACCTTGGGGTATTGGTTGATAGCAGGATGTCTATGAGCCGCCAATGCGATATGGCCGTTAAAAAAGCAAATGCGGTTTTAGGTTAGGTGCATCAGGCGAGGTATTTCACCCACACGGATAAGGAGGTGTTAGGTGAGCGGTTATATAGGGGCGCTGGTGGACCCCACCTGGAATATTTGTGTGCAGTTCTGGTGGTCCCATGTTTAAGAAGACATGCATTTCAAAGCTGGAACAGGTTCAGAGATGGGCTACTAGGATGATCCGAGGCATTTGGAAACCTGCCTTATGAAAGGAGAACTCAAAGAGCTTGGCTTGTTTAGCCCAAGCCCAAAGGAAGGCTCCGGGGGATATGCCTTGCTCCGATAATTAAATATATCAAGGGGAGTATGTACGTTAGGGACGGGAGAGGAATTATTTAAAGCTTAGGTACTAAATGTTTAACGACACAAGGACAAATGGTTACAAACTGGATATTAGGAAGTTAGAACCTTGAAATTAAGACCGAAGGTTTCTAACCATTCGGGGAGTGAAGTTATGGGAACAGCCTTCCGAGGGGAGATGTAGGGGGCAAAAGATTATCTGGGCTTTTAAGACTCAAGCTTGATAAGTATATGGAGGGGATGATAGTGATGGGATTGTTTATTTGGGCCAATTGATCTTGGATTATCAGGCAGATAAGTCTGACCTTAATGGTCTATGAGGGATGTCTGGATGGGATGGGAATCGGACGTTACCTGCAGAGAATTTCTTTCCTGGGTTGCTGGCTGTGTGAGTCTTGCCCCACAGTGCTCAGGGTTTAGATCTGATCGCCATATTTGGAGGTCAGGAAAGGAATTTTCCTCACAGGGCGGATTGGCAGGGCCCTGGAGGTTTGTCCGCCTTCCTACTGCAGGCGTGGGGCCTGGGTCACTTGCTGGTGGATTCCTGGCAGCATTGAGTCTTCTCAAACCAAACCACAATTTTGAGGACTTCAATAACTCAGTCATGGGTTAGGGGTTGTTATAAAAGTGGAAGGGTAGGGTTCTGTGGCCTGCTTTGTGCAGGAGGTCAGACTAGATGATCATATTGGTCCCTTCTGACCTACAAGTCTATGAGTAAGTCTCTCCATATTTCCCCACATTCAGTAAAATCTTTCTCATTCACACAGCGTTCTTCGCAAACAACATGTGTTGAATATTTGCTTTCACGTAAGGCATTCAATGCAGGCATATAAAGACTAACCATACTAACAACAGGACAAATGTGGCAATCCCTTGGCAAGTCACTGTTCAAGATAGAAGTGCTTGTCTTAAAGGTGAATGGTGACACTCACCTCCTTTATAAAGTACTTTGAGATCCACAGATGAAAAGCATTTCTAAAAGTGCCAGGTATTGGTATTATTATAGTGTGTAATTTGGCAAGATCATATAACCAAAAAGATCTTGCTGATGACTCGAGGGCTGTGGTTAGCTCTACACACACCCAGCTTCAACATGCTTGTAATTATTTGGACTTTGTTCCTTTCTTTACGAGCATTTGTCTAGCACATCTGAGTATATGTAGTTGCGGTTTGCTGTCCAGGAGGCTTGCCTGCAATGTGCCTCTCTTTGATAACTGTTCCTTTTGATTGTTTCACGTCTTAACTGCATCAACAAGCACATATTTATGAGCTGCGTCGAGCTCATTTGCCTAAAGCAGCTCTAACAACCTTCAAGCCAAGCTGGAATTGTATTTTCAAATGCTTTTCACAGCGCTTGCAGAACTGCAGCTAGGCCGTCTGAGCTAACAACCCACGGGCTGCAACTGCCTGGAGCCATTTTTCACCTTCAAGTGTATCCATCACCATCGAAAGGACAGCACTAAGCCTGCCATTAGCAGCTACCCTTCTGTCGTATCAGCCAGCTCGCAGTGTTTGAGACAGCGGCTGTGCATTTAACCTTTTCCCTGGTGCTCAGGAAACAATGTGAGTTGTTCGTGCTGTAAGTTCTCTGTTCCCTCACTCTTATAACGTGGTCCAGGTAGGGCAAATAAGGTGTGTAAAGCAACAAAGTGTGTATGTGAAATATAGTCCTTTGGCTACAGCACCAGACCAAGAGATTTGGATTCTGTTTCCAACTCTGTCATTGGTTTGACTTGATCTCAGGCAATCCCTGTGCCTCAATTTCCCCATCTGTAAAATAGGGGTGATAATTTTCCAATTCATAGGGATTCTGAGAGTGTGTGTTTCTTTTGAGATTCTCACATGGAAGGTACTTGAGAAGGACAAAGCACTAGTAGTTTTTTATTATTTTGTAATCAGAAAATACAATTGAAAGTAACTCCGTCTATTTCATAGCGATCTCCATTTCAAAAGAAAAGTTAACATACCAAAGCTAAAAGAGAGGAAAGGGTGGCAGACACAGATCCAGCTAACTTCTGATCGTCCCTCATGACTGTACAGTAATGATCATAGAATCGTAGGACTGGAAGAGACCTTGAGAAGGCATCTACTCCAGTCCCCTGCACTCAAGACAGGACTGAGTAATAACTAGACCATCCCTGACATGTAACCTGTTCTTAAAAACGTCCAGTGATGCAGATTCCACAACCTCCCAGGCAGTGTGTTCCAGTCCTAACCACCCTGACAGGAAGTTTTTCCTAATGTCCAAATTAAACATGTCTCTTGCACCAGTTTAAGCCCATTGCTTCTTGTCCTATCCTTAGAGGTTAATGAGAACAATTTTTTGTCCTCCTTCTTATAACAACTTTTTATGTGCTTGAAAACCGTTATCATGTCCCCTCTGTCTTCTCTTCTCCAGACAAAACAGATCCAATTTTTTTCAATCTTCCCTCATAGGTCACATTTTCTAGACCTTTAATCATTTTTGTTGCTCTTCTCTGGACTTTCTCCAGTTTGTCCACATCCTTCCTGAAATGTGGCACCCAGAACTGGATACAATACTTCCGTTGAGGCCTTATCAGAGCAGAGTGGAAGAATTACTTCTTGTGTCTTGCTTACAACACTCCTGCTAATACATTCCAAAATGATGTTTGCTTTTGTTTTTTTGCAACAGAGTTACAGTGTTGACTCATATTTAGCTTATGATCCACTATGACCCCCAGATCCCTTTCTGCAGTGCTCCTTCCGAGGCCGTCATTTCCCAGTTTGTACATGTGCAGTTGATTGTGCCTTCCTAAGTGGAGTATTTTGCATTTGTCCTTTAATGATTGGTCAGTCTGGAGGGCCCAATGACCATGAAGTCAAACCCATACCTGAGACAACATACAAACATGAGAAGCACTGGGGTGTCAACAGTATAGCTACATTGTCTCTGAATAGTTTCCTTTTCCAGGGCTCTGCTGTAGGAGCTTTTTAGCTGATGTTTCTCACGAAGGCCTGATCCTGAGAGTGCTGCTCAGCACCTCTCAACTCCTGTTGACTGCAGTGGAAGCGGTGGGGGTTTCTGACCCTAATCCGGTGTGAGAAAGATGACTCTAAGAGCGTCCATCAGGAGTCTTGGGACCCAATTCAGCCCAGACAAAAATCCAGTGACTTCTTGCATACACTTACACCAGGATTGAATGTGACCCTTTGATCTTGTTGCCATGGGCCAAGCTGCTATTTTCAGAAGCCCTTTCAATTTACTTTTCGTATTTCTCCACTTATTTTACTGAGCCGTATTCAGAGCTGGGATAAGTAAGCGCATTCTTTGAGTCAGCAGAGTTGCACTTGACACTGTATCTGAACTGATACTGACGCGTTGACATGACGGATTGCTTGTTGCACCTCATAGCAAGCCTTGGCTATATTAATGCAGCATAAAAACATCTATAAAACCTGTTAGCGTCGGTTATGAATTTTGAAAGGTGATTATTATGTGTGGGGGTTTGTCTTTCTTGCTCAGATACCAAGCTTGGCCCCGAAGCTTTTCGCTTTGATTCTGGAACAGAAGCCATGGCCACCAGACTCAGCGAACGCTATTACATACTGCGCCCTGAAGTGGTAGAAAGCTACATGTACATGTGGAGGCTGACCCATGATCCGAAATACAGACAGTGGGGTTGGGAAGTTGTAAAGGTACGATCATGAATTACGCAGCATTAACCATTACAGAACCGTGGATTCTTACAGGCATCTTTTCCTGGGCTAGGAAAAGGATAAGCGGAGTTTTAATCGTATTAGCCAACGTCATGTCTTAGCTACCGCACAGTAATATAAAGAGAAACCTCATTTGCTTTTGTCTGTTTACTGATCATTGAAAATGTTTGGGCTTCATTTAAAAAAATGATAATAAACCTTACAGGGTTTGGAGGAAAAAAGAGCTGCAGACCTCAGACAATGTACTAGCTATGAATGTAGTAATGTCAGATGTAGTGGATTGAGCTACACATTTGGAATTATCTAGACTCTGTGAAACCATAGTTTCATATTCTTGCAGGGTCGACTCAGCCCTGCTCATATTAGGGTAGAGATATGAGCATCAAATACTGTGTTTGGATCTTCAGAATGAGACTGCAAAAGGCAAGATCTTCTCTGTGCTGTGAGGATGTAACAGATCCCAGAGAGACTTCTAGGCTAGAATGTCTTCTCACTCCAGCACTGTTTTCTGGTGTGATGTGCACAGGGCTGCTCCTCTGTGCCCCAGAGGTGGTTGCATTTCAGTGGCAGCATTCAGGCATTCATAAAGTGTCTTGGAAAGGTGCTGTGTAAAAGTAAAGAGTTACTCTTTGACACCTGTTGATGCTCCCCCCATATCAACACCAAGCAATCAATAAGCTGTACATGTTTACCTTTTTCCAGCTGTTTCATTAGAATTAGCATCTTTCCTGGACTCTTGGGTAATGATCAAACTCTTCAGTGAGAATGAAGCTGCTATAAAACCTGAATCTGATTTGTAAACCTGACTTGTAACACTGCTGATGCTGATGAACAGATTACTCCATGTAGCTGGGTGTCGCTGAGATTTATTTTCTTTTCTCAGGCACTGGAAAAACATTGTAGAGTAGAAGCAGGCTTCTCTGGGATCCGAGATGTTTATACCACTACCCCAAGCCATGACAACATGCAACAGAGTTTTTTTCTGGCAGAGACATTAAAGTAAGTCTAGCATCATGAGAGGAGATTTATTCTGAAAGCTCTCTCAAGGTCAAAAGTCTTTATGTTGTGGGTCGTCTTCATGCAAAATACACAATAGCTTCATCTTAGAAAGCGCTGGGTTCCCTGCAGAGCAAACTGGGGAAGATGATGGGATACTGCAGGCTTTTTGTGTCTCTTCTGCAGAACAATTACATAAAGCGAGGTGAACCTGCTTTGGGATCAATTTCAGCAGTTTCCCAAGTGCTCTGTCGTTTTCAGCACATGCGCTGTATTTAACAGGAGTTTTGGCCAGATTCTCAGCTTAATCCGTTTAAATCAACTTAGCTGTACGGATTTCGAGCTACGCCATTTACCGCTCTGAGAATCTGGCCTTGTATGTACACTTGGAATCCCATTAGAGTCTTTCTGTAACCCAACTTAACGGTTTTTCTTTTCTCTCCTCCTGCCATGTGCCTGCAGGTACCTGTATCTTCTGTTCTGTGACGATGACGTGCTGTCTCTGGAAGACTGGGTATTCAACACGGAAGCCCACCCACTGCCGGTGAACCACACAAACTTTAAAGCTAAAGCAAGCATGCAATAATGATACTGTTACTGAAGCTCCCTACTTCGGTGGCACTGTATAGCGGGTTACTGCATTTCCTTTCCATTAAAGGAATTAGCGATGTTCCTAAAATGGTATTTTGGGGCACTAGTCCAATTCCGGACAGTATTATACTGGGGAGAATAAACTGTGACGTGAGCACCTTGTTTTCCTCTATGAGGAGATCTATTAGCCTGGTCACAAGATGTTGATTCTGGGCCATATTGTAAACAGATCATGGACATTCCTTTATACAGAGAATTTATATGAAATCCACTGACTTTGTTTTCTAGTGGCCAAAGGATTGGAAGTTTGCCATACAATCGACTTTTTCCCCTTGTTCTTCCTTTCATTTTTCATTTTGGTTTTTGCCTTTTATATACAGTTGGATTTTATCATATTTTTAATTACAGTTTTCAATATACTGTGCTTTCTATGTGGTGTCAACATTGTAACTAAAACAAAAAATGTCTGCAAAATTCTTGACCCAAATGTATTTTTATATATTTTTTCCTGTGCTCTTAAAAACATATTTCCAGTATATTGCATCACATGTAACTTTCCTTTATAATGTTTGTGTTTTTCTACTTTTATTTGGAACTAAATGTTATGAGTCACTTGTAATAAATTGCACTGCTGTAATAATCAAATCTGTGAAATAGAATAAAAAGTCTTGTAAAGTAAGTTGCATAATTGGGTTCATTTGAGATTAGCAGCAATCCATCCAGAACTGTCAAAGACTTGCTGTATTATCCTTGGAATGAACAGCTGACAATAACGGTTGATTTTGAGAATAATTTACAATAAATGTTTATTTCAAGAAATAATCTAGCAATTGTATTGTCAGTAATTCCAACCTTCTTCGACTCTTCTAGATTGCTTATTCATTGTGCAACTGTGGGCTAGCAAGAACTCAATTAAATATCTTATTTCCTAGCCAAAAAAAAATCCCCATCCAAGTTTCTTCCTCATTATATTGTAATTATCTCTGGGATGAAGTTACAGGAGAGAAAAAGGAGGGGAGAAAATGGAGCCAGATTTTCATACTGTTTCTGGCACTGAGAAGTACCTTACTTTGTAGGTTGTCCCATTGACTTTCAGTAGGACATTCCATGCAAAGTCCTTCAACATGAATAAGGGTATCAGAATCCGGCTCTGAGCATCACAGATCCTCTGCGTCAGAACAATTCTGGGCTCTGCTTTGGGCCTGATCCTGGAAGAGGCTGAGTGCCCTCAGATTCCATTGATCGAGAACTCAGCATGATTGCAGAATTGGACCTTGTGCTCACTCACATCCTTGATTGTTTGGTCCTCTCTAGTAGCTGGTCCTAGCTGTGCATCCTCCCCTTCAGTTGTCCCTCTTCAGATTATTTGTTTCATTGACAACCTTTCCCCTGCAGCTCTGGATCATTCCGAAGGTGCCTGGTGCTTTGCATTAGACATGTTACTCTCTCATATTGTGAAATGCTGATTAGTTTCTTCAGCAACTCGGGAAAGGAAAAGCAAGTTGAAAAAGAAAAATGTGCTTTTAAATCTATGCCTGTCGAAGTCCCAAAGGGAGAGAAGATTGTCATGTGAGGACTTAACCTTTATCTCAGGGATAAACTAGATGGTAAGCTTGGCCCAGAGGGATGATTATTGTAAATAAGAGTCTTGGGAGTGAGTTATTTTATCTGAGGGATTTTGATGCTGGGAAGTAAGCTTAACCCAAGAGAATTTTTGCAGTGGATTAAGAAATGTCATGAGTTACCAAAACTCTGCCCAGCAAGGTCTTAAAAAGCATCCTTCCAACTCCCATTAACATGGATTCCTGTCATTTCATTCAGATTGTCTAGTTTGATTTTCTTCTTGTTATTTTCCTTTCCCAAAGCACAAACCACATTTCCTTTCTGCACAAGTGTTTAGATGTTGCAGTAAAAACAAATGCTACAGTCAAAAAGATTTCTGGAGAAAAGATTTTTCCCTCCTGAAATTCAACAGCTGCATCAAAAAATAATGATCTTTCTGTTACTTGCTTGTAAATTAAAAATGTATTGATGTTTCCTTAACGAGGTGCTCTGACTGCTGCTCAACACCAGTCCCAAAGAAAAGTATTCAGTGCAAATGTCTGTCTCTAAAATCTTCTAATGATTAGCCCATAGTCCTGCAAACACTTGCGCTTCTGCTTAACTTTAGGCAAGTGAACAGTCTCTTGGAACTCAATGGGACAACTCCCATGAACAATGTTAAGAACGTGCATTAAGATCCTAAGTGCTTTGGGGTAGAGACGGTCTTTTTGTTCTGTTTGTACAGCACGTAGTACAGCATGGGGTTGTGGTCCATGAGTGGGGTTTCTCAACACTACCACAATACAGTGATCTCTGAAGGACTTGGTTCACTTTTCTCAGTACCCTTTGGATCTCATTTGGCAGGCTTTATTCAAGCCGAACGCTGACTTCAGCGGTCGTTTTGCTCGAGGAAGGGGAATTTTTCCCTTTGGGTTTCAGATGCTGTGCCTAGCAAATCTATTTCCACTTTGAGAAGAGAATTTACTTGTAATGTATTTTGTTTGTAGGATTTGTATCCTGTTTGTGTTGAGGTAGAAAAGGAACCCTTTCGTTTACATACCTTTTAAGCAAAAAAAAGCAATAACGATTCATTTGAATTGTTTTCAGTTCTAAACATGCCGGGAAATGCGTCGGGGAAGAGGTTATGCTTTTGTCTTGCTCACCAACTTCACTCGCAGGCCTGGGGTAAAATAAGACACACGTTTTTAACAATGAGAGTAATTAACCATTGGAACAACTTATTAGCAAGGGGAGTGGATTCTCTTATCGCTGGAAATGTTTAAACCAAGATTGGATGTTTTTCTAAAAGTTTGATGTTCTAGCTCAAGAGGTCAGTTCAGACAATCACAGTGGTTCTGTTTGGTCTTGTAATCTCTGAATCCTAGACCCATTGGTGTCAATGGGAGTTTTGCTATAGACTTCAGTGGAGCCAGAATTTCACCCATTTGGGGTTTCTGATTTTTTACATATTTGATTAAGAAATATGGTACAACCTTGGTTATCTGAATGCAGATTCAGATGTCTTAATTCACCCAAATATGCTTTTCTGGCATCCAGTAGCTTTCTTCTCCTGCATTTTGTAACTCGTGGTGAAGTTCAGTATCGTGTCATCAGTGGCACCAATTCCTTCCCTAGTCTCATATTTTCAGTGGGTATCTTCCAGTAAATAAATGTTAGATCCAGGAGGTTGTGGCCTCTGATTGAATTTTCTTCTTAGATCTTAGATGTCCTCTATCTTGAGACTCAGCTTGCTTCAATTTTGGCTCTGTTACCCAGCAGATGTCTGGATATTTAAAATTCCTCCTAAGTGGAGTAATCTGTAATTTCAAGAACTATGAGTGTAGCTCCAGGAATTTTTTTTCCACTCTCCTTTTAAGGGGAATTGGTCTTTAGCAGATGCCCTCTGTTTCTCCTTTTGTCTTCCATTCCTTGGCTTCTTCTCCACAGAATTCACTGCCATGCTCTTCATTGCTGAACGGCCTTTCTAACACTTCTGATGTATGATGCCTCTCTACCTCTTGTATAATGTATACCATCTGTGGCATTCCAGATCTGAGGCCTATCTCATCAGGCCTTGTTAATGCCCACTAGATCATTAAATCACTTCTAGTTCTTGTTTGACACCCAAACACTTGAGTACATGTACTTGTTTCAGAACTCTTCCATCCTGTGTTCTTCTGTACTCTACAAGTACTCACCACATTGTCTGAGTTAAGTGACAGCTCCCCTCATCCCACTTCCCAGCCAAAATGAGCCCTGGAAGTTTTAAACCACATTATCGAAACCATCTAATCCAACCAATAACCTCTCATCACATACATTATTTTAATGCTTTCTGAATCCAGCCTCTTCCCATGGGGGCAGACATTTGTTGATCACCAGTTCTTTCTTCCATATAGCTAGTGTGATGGGGCAAGGCCAGATGGCTACAGTAAAGTACTGAGAAACAGGTATGTTAGCCTATTGGCATCCCAGGGGTGGGCGGGCGAAGCCCGCCCACTTCTAAAGGACCTCCCCCCAGCCTAAGGGGAGGATCCACAGGGCTAGAACACCAAATAATTACGTGGGACAACGAATGAAAAAAAAAAACAGGATCAAGGATGAGTCACGAGGGCTATACTAAGGAACCGGATGGGGAAACCGAGCAAGAGAACCCGCGACAAACCGCCCACTGCTCCCTAACAACAGGCGTCAAGGAGCCAGACGGACCCAGCGCCCAGAGGAACTCTCCGCCGGCATGCGTGACAGCACGGAGAGAACGGAAAAGGACACCTACAGTCGCAGGAAGTCCCGTCGGACAAGCGCTCCTCTCCCGGTGTTTCGTAAGATGGCTAGTTTGCGCAGGGCCAAGAAGGAGGTTGAGAAAGGAGATCCAGCGAACTTCGGTGCGGGACCAACGGATGGGGTGCAATAAGATAAAAGGTGAGGGAAAAAGTGCCAACCAGAAACGTAAAAAAGATATTCAGGAGGAGCCGGAACATAGGGGCTGCAACCATGGCGCACTCCAAATAAACGGCGCCAAGTGTCTCCTTCCACGCCACAGAAAGGCAGGTGTCGGGGACAGGGTGAACGCGCGCCAAGTAACACCCCGTAACGCTCACGGCACCAAATGACAGGACTCGCCAACATGAACATCCCAGCGGGCGCGCGGACAGGGCAGAGTACAACTGGCCCACCGGGCTTCTACAACCCCCAGAAGAGTGGCAGAAGATCGCGCATTATGGTATCCGGGCGGAACAGCGAAGGGTGAGGTACGTGAAGGGTGTGGAGCACCCGAGCCGTGTACAGATGTTTTCGGTGCGCCGGTCCTGGAACAGAACCGCGCCTGCACATCGTCAGACCCGCTTGCCAGAGAAAGCGGTGAGGGGTCGATCTGGGTACACCACGGGGCAAGGCGGCCCTATAAAATGTCCATCCGGGAGGCCTCGGGGTAGAGGGTGGGCGAGGGCGTGCCCTCTAATCGAGGACCGGTCGAAGGTAAGACCCAGAGCAGCAGGCAGCAAAGCGGCCCTCAACCTCCGGAAAGTACGCAGCCTGGAGATATGAGATCTGGAGAGCACCCATGCGCCGGGGAGCAGTCAGGGGATGCACAGCCAATCTCCCTGCCAGTAGTCCAGGAGGTCTCCGACCAACTGTGACATCCCCATCAAGACCCAGCCTCTCCGCGAACACAGCGGAGGGACTAACCGCCACCTGCAACACGAAGCTGGGGATTGTGTAGCAGTGGGCCTCCGCGCGAGGTCGGCCCCACAGGTGGCCCGCCAGCGGACCTGGTCGCGGAAAAAGAGCTGTCCAGTCCAAGAGAGCGTCTTTCGGTAAGAAGACCGCAGCACCAGGAGATGGGTCTTCGCGGAAGACCCTCGATGGAGGTAAATAGAGATGCAAGGATCGATATCGGAGCCCTCGTGAACGGACGGAGGAAGAAGGCGTAGCGCCAGTACGCTCCACGCACGGAACTACCCGCACTAATACGGACCTACTGCAGAGGCCTCGGAGCGGAAGACACGGACCGAGTGCGAAGGCCACTTCAAGGCCCTGCACCCTTCCTCCAGGGGCAGTGGAGGACCCACTGCAAGAGACCCAGTGGCGTTCCATGGCCAAAAAGAAACTCCAGAATCCTCCGTCCATTTGGCAGGGGTGGATCCCTTCGACGACATCCCTGCGATTGGATACTGGTATGACCTCACCTTGCGTCCCCAAAAGGAATGGGTTGGACTAAATGGACAGTGCCTTCTTCCTATCTTGAAGTCCTAGCCAGGGGGGTATGGGATCCCCCTAGAATTAAAATGCAAAGTAAGGAGAGAGGCTCTGACCAGGGCGGTTTAGATACAACTACCAGGCACTTAGGAGATTCCATCTGACCATAAGCAGAACATTCACTTTTCCTTTTCCAGATTTAGCTAATATTTCAGAAGAAGTCGAGCCCTGCTTCTAGATTGAACACCTCTAAATTCAGAGTGCTCAAGCTCAATTTGGGCAGCTGTTACTTCATTTCTCCCAAATCACATATCTGATCACTGTAATTTGTATAGAGAAAAGTAGGATAAAATTGAGCAGAAATTGCTTTCATGGTTATTAGGACTGAATTGCTATTGTCAACAGCCATTTTTTTCATTTTATTTGTTTAAAGAAGCAGTGATATTGCATGGCCAAATTCTCCATTATTGAAGAGAGGGGAAGAATACTAAAGAACCTTAACTTTCCTCATTTTTGGAGACAGTCTTCATATATGCACCCAGATATCCTCCAACCACACAAGCTGAAAATTGTTCCACTTTACTGCAGTTCTGTAACCATATGGGAACCAATCCTATCTGTGTTCTGTGCACTTGCAAAATTCCTGCTGAATGACCCGCCCTGGGAGCGGGTTACCAGTAACCCAGGGCTGGGGCAGGAGGAGGGGAGAGGGGGGTGGAGGGAAGAGAGGGCCCAGGGCTGTGATGGCAGGGTGGTGCAGGAAGAGGGCCAAGGGCTGGGATGGTAGGGGATGCGGGTCAGGAGTGGGGGAAAGAGGGCCCAGGGCTGGGACAGCAGGGGGGTGTGGGTCAGGGGAAGCAAAAAACCTAGAGCCAACCCTGCACAGAAGCCCCTGAGATGAAAGCCTCAGTGGGCTCACCCCAGGCAAACTCCCACAATTACCCTCCACTGTTCACAGCTTAGGTGGTTTGCTGCTGACTGCCTTTTTATAACAGTCAGGTCCATTCAAGGCCCACCTGGAACAAAGCACTCCCAATTCACACACTTTTAATCTTAAAAACAGCCCCATGTTTGGCTGGCGAATGAGACCCCTTTGTATAGTGAATGGGGGTGTAATCAGGAGCACCCATGCCTCAGTTATTGTAATAATAATATCTAGCTCTTATGTATTGCTTGTCATCAGTAGATTGCAAAATGCTTTACAGAAGGGGAAACTGAGGCACAGAGAAGCAAAATGACCTCTCCACAGTCAATAGCAGGTCAGGTCTCTTGAGGTCTCATCCAGGGATTTATTGATTAGGTCACATTGCCTCCCTGCTGCCAATATAGAAGTTGGAAAGTGTATAGGCAGGAGTCCCTCCAAATACTTTCCTTGTTCAGCACTGAGTTTGGATGGTGTACAGGGCCACACATAAAAATTAGGATGGATAAGAATAAATATTGAACTGTTGCTTTCTTCGCTGAGCATTGTCTATCCTGCATATTGAATGAGGCAAATATCCAGTGGAAAAAATAGCTTGTGACAATGCCTTTAAACATTGTGATCATGCAGTTATGCAGATGCATAAGGAGGCAGAATTAAGATTGTGCAAAGCACGTTAATTTAATCATTTCCTGGCTTTTGAGTGCTTCACTGTTCAGCCTTAATGTTATTTTAATCTCATTTTCTGTATGGAACCTCCTAGGTTTATTAAAAAGAAATTGAAATTCTTGTTACAAAAGAGCAGCGATATGATATGGAAAGGCATGTGTGAACAGAGATCAGGGATCCTGCCTCAATTATTGCACATACAGTGTATTGCAGAGCATTCTACTGCTGTCTAGCAGACAGCACAATATTTTCTTCTACCCTTCAGTTAATGCTGTCAAAGAAATTAAAGGAAATGAGTAAGGTTTTGTCAAGTGTATTAGTAAGTGAAATAAAATTTAATTAATATTAAGATAAATTCAAGGAGGATAGATAAGTTCATTGATAATAGGTCCATCAATGGCTATTACGAGAATGGGCAGGAGTGGTATGCCTAGCCCCTGTTTGTCAGAAGCTGGGAAGATGACAATGGATGGATCTCTTGATGATTACCTGTTCTGTTCATTCCCTCTGGGGCACCTGGCATTGGCCACTGTCGGATGACAGGATACTGGGCTAGATAGACCTTTGGTCTGACACAGTATGCCCATTCTTATGTTAATCAGAAAGTTGATCTATGTAATAAATGAGGTTGTGTGAAATTAATGAGGGTTCAAAAATGGTTGTAATCCTAACAAGAACATAAAGGCTGAGATAATTGATCAAGTCAAGCAAGACTCCTCACTAGAGTTACCCACCTGGCTGGTATTTGACTGGCCTGGCCTGTTTCTTTTATGGATTTTCCAGTTGCCAGAAAAATAATTTAATCTGCTGGGATTTTTTACATGGTCTAAATGTTTGCATTATTATCACAATACATTAGGATAGCTAATGTTAAAAGTTTCTCTGTCCAGTGTGATGGGGCAAGGCCAGATGGCTACAGTAAAGTACTGAGAAACAGGTATGTTAGCCTATTGGCATCCCAGGGGTGGGCGGGCAAAGCCCGCCCACTTCTAAAGGACCTCCCCCCAGCCTAAGGGGAGGATCCACAGGGCTAGAACACCAAATGTGGAGGGACCTGTCCGCGGCGGCCGGCATCTGTTCCTCGGTCCCCCGACGCGGTCCCTGTTCCTCAAGGGTGGTATTAAAATCCCTCCGGACCAGGCACTCACGAGGATCCAGGGAGCGGAGGAAGGCGGACGCCTGCTGAAAAAAATGCAACCTCTCGGGCCGGATGTCGGGCATAAGCATTGACGAATTAACCACAAGCCCCTCCATGCGGACCCGGAGTGTGCAGCAGGCGGCCAGGCACAGCCTCAGCGACCCCCGCACCTTCGGGCCGTATGGTCGGGGGGAGAACAAGTCGCCACCCCGCGCGGCAAACCGAGAAGTGGCTAAAGTAGGCCTCGTTCCCCACTCCAGCCGCCAGCTAGCTTCAGCGGCCGGATCCGTATGGGTCTCCTGCAGGAAAATCACAGAGTAACCCCCCTCCCGAAGGTAGGAGAGCACCTGGTTCCTGCGGAGACCCATTCCTACAGCCCCGCGTGTTTAATGTTGCAAAGTGATCGGTTTGCCATGAGAGCGGCTGGGGGGGAATCCCTCGCCAGCAGACACGCCCACAGCCTCCGGCAGGCCGCGCAGCAATCCGTGACCTACCCCATAGGTGACTAACGAGTCACGGAAGAGGCGGACCCGCTGGTAGGCCGCGGCGGCCTGCTTCCCGGTCCTCTTACCCTCCCCCATGAGGGCCCTCGCGGCCCGGAGGACCTGATGGAAATCCCCCCAGCGCTGGAGCGCAAGATGGACTTTGTTACGGGAGCCACGGACGTCGTCGAGGAACTCCCGCAGCTCCTCCCTCAGCGCATGGGGGGGGGGGTCACCGACCGATGACTGTCCCCCAGTGGGGCCCCCGTCACAGCCCCGTGGCCCACCGAGGCGGGCAGGCAGGGGGCAGACCCCCGACGTGGCGTCCGATGGGCCGACGCCACGCGACCCGCCCCGCTCCCCCCGTTCAACAAGGGGTGGCGGAAGGAGAACAGCAGCCCCTGGTGGGTCGGGAAAGGAAAAACCTAGCGGAGCCGCACCCTGGGGGGCATTCCCAGGGGCGGCACTGGCATCACAGGAGGTGGGGGGACAAGGACAGGGCTAACAGGAGTAGGGCGGGGATCAGGGAGAGAATCTGGGAAGGGGCAGAGACGGGATCCTGAGCCCCTATAGGTGAGCCACTGGACGGTGGCTCCTTCTGGTCAGGCTCAGGGATCTGGGAAGTGGGAAGGGGACCCCTAATGATGCCGGGCGCAGCCAGAGTGGCACGTGGGGCAGCCTCGGCATCTGGAGATAGATGTTTGTCAATGGGGTCCCCGCCTAGGAAAGAGGGCGGGTTCTCCACACCCAAGAAGGATACCCCCTGGGAACCGGGTCCCGGCAGCGGGGCACTGGCCGTCGCCTTAATGGGCTCGGCGGCCAGCAACAGAGGGCCACCCGCAGCCGGGTCGATGGAGGAATCCAGGGGACCTCAGAGGTGGGAGCAGAAGTAGCGGTAAGGGGAAAGGAACTCGGGGACAGGGGGACCGGGGTGAGGTCGCCCAGATCGAGGCCCGCTGGCAGAGGGTCGTCGTCCTCCCCCTGCGTGACTGGGGTCAGACCCAGGGCCTCGATCTCCTCAAAGATGGAAGGGAGATCGCCCTCCACCACCCCAGGGCCCCTCGCTAGCACCCGAGGTGACACCCACCTCGGCACTCGCAGAGACGTTGAGTGGGAGGGGGGTGAGAGAGGCTCCCTTGGGGGCTTCCACGGGAAGGGACCCCGGAGGAGGGGCGGCGTTACCCTCCGGTGCTGCCACGATGTCCCCAGCCGGCACCACAAAGTGGGAGTCATCAGGGGGCAAGGCGGAAGGCTCGTCATCGGCGCCCCCCTTCCTGCTCTTCCGGGGGGCCTCCGAATCTGCAGGGTTTAACGAGACTCGAGCCTTCCGCTTGCCCCGCTTCCCCTGCACTAAGGACCAGCCCTCCATGGCATCATCCGGGGGCTGGCTAACAGGGGTCGGATCGGGGGGCAAGGGCAATGGCTCAGGGACTCCAGGAGGCAGTGGTGGACGGCAGAAGTGAGGGAAGATTCCCCCTGGGACAAGCCCTCTCCCACGCCCGGCGGTATCCCCGCTGCACCCTCCTCTACAGCGATGGACCGAGAAGGAGGAGGAGGGGCAGCTTCGGGTGCCTGGCGGCCAGGGGTGCCGGCGATGACAGGGCCGGCACCGTGCCGGGGCTCAGGGGTCCCGGACGCTCCTCCGTGCTGGGCCAAGGGGCAATCCCTCCGGATGTGCCCCATCGCCCGGCAGAGGTAGCACCGGGCCTCCCCCGTCGAATAGTGCACCCGGTAGTGGGCCCCCTGGTAGGGGACCAGAAAGGACCCCTCGAGCGCCTCCCCGCCACGCGCCGCCGGCGGCAGTTGAAGCTGCACTTGCCGGCGGAACGAGAGACGTGACGGAGGGCGGGGTCCTTGCAGCCCAAGGGAGAGGGCTGATGACGGAGATGGGGCGCCCCAGGGCAGAAAGGGCGGGCAACAGGGCGGCATTGGGCAGGAAAGGAGGGACGGAGGTCAGGACCAAGCGGACCCCCAGGTCTTCCAACGGCTCCAGGGGGACGAACACGCCCCCTACCGCTAGGCCCCTCTCTACCGCCTCCTGTGCGGCGGCCTCCGATGCGAGGAAGAAGACCACCTTCCCGTACATTTTGGAGGCCGCCACGATGGCCGTGGGCCCCACCACCTCGCCAACGCCCGCACGTAGGTCTCCACGTGGGGCGAGGCGGGCACCAGGAGGCAACGGACGCCGTGCTTCCTGGTCAAGGTGGGAAAGGGTCCCCGGCCGCTGTAGATGGTGGTGGAAGCGGTGGTCGGAGGAGCGGTGGCAGGCGGGGGGGCCGCCGCCACCTGGGCGTATGCCTTGGGGGCCGGGGGAGGGACACCCGCAGAGCTGGTGGAGGGAATAGCGGGGAGGGATGCCGCAGCCGGGAGCGGGGGCTGCGGCAGTGGGGGCAGGTTCCGCCATGGAGGGCCTGGCCTTTTTAGCGGGGCCCTTACCCTTCTTCCACCCCGACCCTTCCCACCGGCTGGGGGAGCTCCCCCGAATCGGAAGGGGGGAGGGACGTGGCAGCAGCGGAGGTCTCCCCGGTACTCGCCGCTGCCAGTGCCCCAGCAGGGGGCGGGTGGTAGGTGGAGCGGCAGCGGCGGTTGAGGTGGAGGCTAGGGCAGTGGACATGGGGGCAGGTGGAGGAGGGGCAGTGGGAGCATCGCGTGGGGCCTCCCCCGCCGCGTCCCCCGCCATAACGAGAGCGGGGAGGGGGACAAACAGCGAGGGGAGGGGAAGGAGAGGAGGCGACCACCCCTCCCCGCTAGGCTGCAGGCAGGGGAGGAGGGTGCCAGAAAGGGAAGGCTAAAGGGGTGCGGGGAGCAGCCAAGGACCTAGGGGTGGAAGGGTGACAGGACACCGACGCAGAGGGGAGTTCCGGCTCCTCCAGTTGCACTGGGGGATCAGGGGGGACAATGGCAGATGGGCGGGGGTGCAGTGAACAAGGGGAAAACTCAAATGGGGGAAGGGCACAAGCGCGTGGGGGGGGGCGTGGGCGCCGAGGGAGGACCAATCAGGGCAGGGGGAGCACAGAGGTGGGGGAGAAGGGCTAGCTGGAAAATGGGGCAGAGGACCACGGGGATAGCCGCAGGGCTGGGGGCAAAACTAGCTAGGGCCAACAGATGGAAATAGGTGGGCGGACAAAAAAGGAAAGGGGCCAGTTCCAGGGGAGGGGGAAGGTGGGCGCCACAGGCATTGTGCAAAAGTCCAATTTAAAATTATAGGCTGCTTGCTGCTGCAGGCCCAAACGATTGGAAAGCGGGCTGTGGTGCGGTAGGCGCAGCAGCTCAGTCCCAAGAGGCAGGATCCAAGGCGAAGGAAACAGCCAGCGGGAGTGGTGGAGGGGCGCAACGATGGTGGTGGGGGGCGAAAGGGAACACAGATGGGACCGGGGGAGGGCCTCCCCCACACCCCCGGTGTCCCAACAGACACAGTCCAAACCCCCACCACAAGAGCACAGGGTTGAAAAAATACTCAGTCCAGGGAATTACCCCCTCCACATGCGTCTTCACGTGGTCTCCAACAGCAGGCGTCTCCTTCCTTCCTCCTTCACCTCCTCGGCTCCAACAGGCCTCGCCAGCAAACTGGCCCAGTAGTCCCAGCTTAGCTCCAGTGGTTGGTGGTCTGGTTCCAGGCAGGAGGACCCCGCCTCAGAAGGTTTGCTCTCTAGCAAACAAGAGCTGGGGTCCTCACACCCCCTCTCTCTTGGGAAGCAGGCCCAGCAGCCCCCCTCCCCTCAAGGGCTGTAGGTGGATAGTAACTAGCAGGAACGATTGGGGGGGAATCTATAGCCAGCCAGCAAAGCTGATAGCAGGAGAGGGGTGGGTGGTGGTACTTAACCCAGCCAGGGGAAGCAGCAGAAGCAGAACAGCAGTAGCAGTAGCAGCAGCCAACAGCAGCGAGCAGCGAGGGCCAGCGCCAGCAGAACAGCAGCAGCAAGCAGCCAGACAGCCCTTCTTCCCCTCTTTCGCCACAGCAGAGCGGTCGAAGGGAGAGGATGCTACTCCTGCCCCAAGGAGAAGCAGGGGTCTGTTCCGCTCACAGGTAGTTAACCCAGCTAAACCAAATCCTAGGACAATGATAACCAAAAGGCAGTTGCTCCAGCGTTAATCAAGGCACCTGGAGCCAATTAGACCTTTCTAGAAGGCATGGAGATACTACTTTAATTAGAAACACCTGCAGCAATCAAGGGCAGGCAATCAGGGACCTGGGTTTAAAAGGAGCATCACTCCGTCAGGTGGTGGAGGAGCCAGAGGAGAAGGAGCGTGTATGAGGAGCTGGGAGCAAGAAGGCAGGGAGCTGAGAGTGAGAGAGTGTACTGCTGGAGGTATTGAGCGGAGGACAAAAGCGTTATGTTATCAGACACCAGGAGGAAGGTCCTGTGGTGAGGATAAAGAAGGTGTTTGGAGGAGGAGGCCATGGGGAAGTAGCCCAGGGAGCTGTAGCTGTCCTGCAACTGTTACAGGAGGCACTATAGACAGCTGCGATCCACAGGGCTCTGGGCTGGAACCCGGAGTAGAGGGCAGGCCTGGGTTCCTCCCAAACCTCCCAACTCCTGATCAGACACAGAAGAAGTTGACCCAGATTGTGGGGAAGATCACTGAGGTGAGCAAATCTGCCAAGAAGCGCAGGACCCACCAAGGTAGAGGAGGAACTTTGTCACACTAGGTACTCTAGAATCTGAGTACCTGCCATGTATATGTAAATTGAATGGGCTCTAGAGGTAGAGAACAGATTATTATCCCCATTTTACAGATGGGGAAACCGAGGCATAGAGAAAAAATGTCCATGGTGTCACAGGAAATCAGTGGCACTGATGGGAATAGAGTCCATGTCTCTTGAGTCCCAGTGATCACAAGACCATGCTCCCTCTTCCACTCCTGTTTGGCATTTGAAGGATCTCTACCTTCTTTCCAGTTTTCTTCATTTCCCTGAATTTTCTGGATGGTATAAAATCTTTCTTCTCTGGTGTTAGTTGCTCCCACATGCACTGTAATTGCTGGGAATTCCTGCCATTCTTCAGGCTGTTTGGCCCCTGTATTTTGCCATCCCTTGCCCTAGCTCTCAGAAGGCAGAGCATCCTCCGTTTTCTTGATCTGGGCTACAGAAGTTAAGTTATTAGCCAGTGGTTATGTTCTCCCTGCCTCAGACAAAAAATGTTCCTTAAACCTAAAACAAAACAATTAAGCAGGCTTAGGAAATGGCAAAACTTCAAAGAATTCAATTCTAATGCCTCCTGGCACCCTTAGAGAGATCAAACATGCTGTGCAATTAGCCCTGAAGCAGAAGAAAATGGTACTAAATCTTCCTGAGCAGTTGGGGAAATCCAGAGGCTGTGCAGGATTGTGCGTAGCAAGAGTCTGAAGACAGTGATTTATGAAGAAAGATTAACAGAGGTAAGTGTGGAGCACTTGGCCAAAGCACTGCTAAGGAGGGATGTGATAAGCAGGTAAGGACCTGAAGGTATAAAGATCAAGGAGGGAGGAGGATTTCTGAGGCTGGTACGGAGGGGTTAGGAGTAATGGGATGAAATTAATCAAAGGAAAAGGCAGGCTGAATATCTGCAAAGGAACATTTCAGCTGTGACTGGGATAATCTCCCAAGGGAGGTCCCTGTGCTGTGGGGATGGTGTACAGTCCTTGAGCTGTACTGCACTGGCTGGTAAGGTGAATGGACTAGGTGATTTATTAGTCATTCCCATCTCTAATTTCAGAGTCTGTGAACTATGGCCCCGAATTCAACAGAGCGCTTAAATCCCACAGGAGGCATTGCCTGCATGGTCGTCTAGTCTGCTGAGGGCTGCAATACTTCAGTCTAATTTCGCTTGGTGGGTTAATGTGCAGCTGCTGGGTGGGGTTGGTGGCCTGTGACGTACAAGCGGTCAGACTGGATGATCTGGTGGGCCCTTCTGGCCTTCAACTCTGACATTGAAGCCATGACGCCTGCAAAAAAATCAACATGCAGCAGTTAGTATGCTAAGACTACTGCCCCTCATGCAGGCCAACAGTCTCCTTCTTTCCCTGTGCGCCCGCATGGTCTGTTTATGTTCACCTGTTGTCTCTCTAGGGCGGGGACCATCTCTGTGTTCTGTGTGTATGCAGTGCCTAGCACAATGCAAACAACACTACTACTTGGCGCTTGCTGGCAGTTCAGGATGGGCTTAGGTGCGCTGCAGAGTAGGAACAGATTTAAGCACATGCTTAAGTGTTTCACTGAAGTGAAGACCTATAATAGTCAATACAGTGAATAACACCATAGGGTAGTTAATTATGTTCTGCGTAGGCAATAGATAGGGACTGGTGTGGGGCTGAAAAGAGCTGGGTTCTACTCCTGGCTGTACCACTGACCTGCTGCGTGACCAGGGCAAGTTGTTTCACCGCTCTGAGCCTCAGTTTCTGCTGCCACTCTGCTTGTTTACCCTGTAAGCTCTTTGGAGTCTCTGACTGTGTACGTAGAGCATAGTGGGACTCTGATCTCAGCTGTGGTCTCCGGGTACCAGTGCACACTAAATGTTAAACAGTTCTGCTGTATTTCATTTGTTTGCCACAGTTTTGTCCTATATCTCTGCAATTTCAGGGCCAGATTCTGCCACTCTGACTCACGTTGCATAGTACCTCACTACTTGATTGGCTAAAGTTGGGACTGGTGATGAGGTAAGATCCCACCCAGCTTCAGTAACGCGTCTGGAATTGGCTCTCTGATGGGAGTGCTCTAGGGCCTGACTCTGCACTATTGATCAGGCTCATAGTCATCCACACTCCTTAGCCCTGCGCTCCATTCAGTCATCAGTGGAATTTAGGAATGGTGAGACCAGGTGCAGATGTGATACTCTCCTGTATGACACTTCTGAGCCAGGGGACAGATTGCAATCCAACCAGCATCATGGAAAAATGGATACTTTCTGGCTAAGATGTGAGGGGAGCTGTCTTGCCATTTAAAGGCAGTACTGCCTTCTGGTCAGTCCTCCCTGATACATGGCATGGCCCTTTTACGAGTGTGTGTGGTCTAATACACAAAGCCTGAGGCGATATGAGAAATGAGGTAAGGGGTCCTCAGATTTAGAAGGAATCCTGTTACTGTACCTTTAAGGGCCCAGGACTGGAGGCTTGCAGAGAGAGTGGGGCAGAGACCCTCTCACTCAGCCAATAAGAAAGGAGCTGGAAGAAGGGGCCAGTATAAAAGCTGCCACCTCCTTCACAGCAGCCAGCAGGGAAGTAAGAAGGTTCTGGGGATGGCCCTGAATTAGCCAAGAGCAGACTCCCCACCTGAGAAGGCTGCTAGCTCTCTGAGCCTGAGGACTAAGTGGGGCTAGCTGAGGGACACAAATTTCAACCCAGCTCCAGGAGGAGAGCTGGGGATCCTGGTAAGGACAGGAACAATAATTGCTTAAGCTACCCAAGCTCCAGGAGGAAGCCAGGGACTCCTGCTGTAAGGAGAGACAGAGATTGAAAGAGAATCCTGGGGGATTGGGAACAGAGCTTAGTGGGGCAACACCAGAGGAACCCTGAAAGCCAGAAGCACCTTTTGTTTATTTGGGATATAGTGTTATGTCTCCTTTTTGTATGAAGCCTTGTAATGAGCCCTAAGAGGGGTATTATTGAGTCAAGTAAGAGTGCCTGAAGTGAAGTTATTGGCTTTGTGAGAATGGAAACTGAGGCAGGGACTACATGCAGTGCCATGCTACCTCAGCAGGGGGCACTACAGGGCAGTCACACCCTACAGCATAAGGCAACACAGTCTCTTAGAAAAAAAGCTGAATGAACCCAGACTTAAGATTGAGTTGGATCATGGCAGCAGCCAGTCACATTGCACATACCTGCACAGCAGCTGGTATGCACAGTTCTTCTCAGCTGAAAATGAAGGAGGAAAAAGTCTGACTGCAGATCCTCAAGCTACAAATGATAGTGATGAATTTGCTCTGGAAAATTCCTGTATCAGATAGTCTTAAATTATTCTAAATTGAGGCCAAACAAATGAAAACATACCCATTAATGATTACAAACAATTTCCTCTTGGAGAGTGAAAAGGAAATGAAGGGAAGAGGGGCAATTTTCTCATCTTTGTTTTAAATCCAGCCCCTTGCAACAGCAGTAAACACAAAATCAGCAAATGGGACTGAGACACTTGAGATCAATTCTTCAAGGAAATTAGTTCACTATTATTTTTCACCAACTGACCCAAAATGAAACTCAGAACACTGAAAATTGTGGTTTGATTTATTATCCAATGATGAGGCTGGGAAACCTTAGCTATTAAGAATTTCAGTCAGGTGTTTCAAATTTAATTGACTAACATTAAATGGATTCTCTCTGTGTGTGCAAATATGCATTCACACACAAACTTTCACTGAACCACACCTGATGTCTTCAGTATAATCCTATTGTGCTTAGATATATAATAGTTAAAATGTGATTTATGGTGGAAAATACATTTAATTCAGATCTGTATTTTGCTCAGGGTTCTGTATATTTAACTCCCAGGGAATATAACTTAAATATTCATTTCTAGAACGAACAGATGCAGAAATTTTATATTCATCAAAATGCAAAGTGGAGAAAGACAGGGGAGAGCCTCTAGTTGTTAGTAATCCTGTTTATTTTTTCATCAATCCCTTCTTTCTTAATCAGTTTTCACACCCCCTTTAGCTTTGCATTAGAATAGAATTTAGCTTTACAATAGCATCTGTCATGCTAGAAGTGTCCCAAAGCGTTAACAATAAGCTAGAAAGGGATATTGCAGTGATTCTGTTGCTAAATGTAATGGCCATTATGCATTTACCAATGAAGACAAGGCAGTTCGGAGAAGGTAAATGAATCCTTTTAATCAGTCTTCACTGCAGAGGCTGGGGGGAAGGAGATTCCCAAACATGAGCCATTTGTTGTAGGTGCCAAATCTGTGCCAGCTTGAAGTGTCAGTAGAGGAGGTTTTGGAACAAACTGATAAATTAAACAGCAGTAAGTCACCAGGACCAGGTGGGATTCACCCAAACATTCTGAAGGAACTCAGATGTGAAATTGTAGAACTGCTAACTGTGCTGTATGTAACCTATCGCTTAAATCACCTCTGTACCAGAAGACTGGAGGATACCCAATGTAACACTGATTTAAAAAAAAAAAAAAAAGCCTCCAGAAGTGATCCTAGCAATTACAGGTCAGTAAGCCTAACTTCAGAACCAGGCAAATTGGTTGAAACTATAGTAAAGAACAGAATTCTCAGAAACAGAGATAATGTATTGGGGGCGGGGGGAGTCAACATGGCTTTTGCAAGGGGAAAACTTGCCTCACTCATCTATTGGAATTGTTTAATGGGGTCAATAAAGCATGAGGACAAGGGTGGTCCAGTTGATATAGTGCACTTAGACATTCAGAAAGCCTTTGGTAAGATCCCTCACCAAAGTGTCTTAAGCAAACTAAGCAGAAATGGGACAAGAGGGAAGTCCTCTCATCAGTAACTGGTTAAAAATAGGAAACAAAGGGTCAGAATAAATGGTCAGTTTTCACAATCAAAAGTGGTAAATAGAGGGGTCCCCCAGAGATCTGTACTGTGACCAATGCTGTTCAATGTATTAAAAAATGACCTGGAAAAAGAGGTGACTAATGAGGTGGCAAGTTTTGCAGATGATACAAAATTACTCAAGATAGTTAAGTCCCCAGTTGACTGTGAAGAGTTACAAAAGGATCTCACTAAACTGGGTGACTGGGCAACAAAATGGCAGATGAAATTCAGTGTTGGTAAGTGGAAAGTAATGCACATTGGAAAAAATAATCCCAACTATACATATACGATGAGATCAAAATGAGCTATTACCACTCAAGAAAGATATGTTGAAGTTGTCAGGGCTCGTTCTCTGTAGACATCCAGTCAGTGAGCAGCAGCAGTCAAAAAAGCAAACAATGTTAGGAACCATTAGGAAAGGGGTAGGTAATAAAACAGAAAATTTCATAGTGCCGCTCTATAAATCCATTGCATACCCACACCTTGAATACTGAGTGCATTTCTGGTCATCTCATCTAAAATATATAGAGCTGGAAAAGGTACAGAGAAGGCCAACAAAAAATGATTAGGGGGATGAAACAGCTTCTGTAGGAGGAGAGATGAAAGAGTGGGACTGCTGAATTTAGAAAAGAGATGACTAAGGGGGGAATATGATAGAGGTCTATAAATTCAGGAATAGGAGGGAGACAATGAATAGAGAAGTGTTATTGAGCACTTCACACAAGAACCAAGGATCACCCAATTAAATTAATAAGCAGCAGGTTTAAAACAAATGTAAGGAATTACTTCTTCACACAATGCACAGTCAGCCTGTGGAACTTGTTGCCGTGGGATGTTGTAAAGGCCAAAAGTGGGTTCAGAAGAGAATTAGATAAGGTCCTGGGAGGATAGGTCCATCAGTGGCTATTAACCAAGATGGTTGGGGGACACAACCCCCTCCTTTAGTTGTGTCTAAACCTCTGATTGCCAGAAGCTAGGGCTGGACCACAGGGAATGGATCCCTTGATAATTGCCCTGTTCTGTTCATTCCCTCTGAAGCATCTGGCCACTGTTGAAAGACAGGATACTAGATGGACCATCGGTCTGACACAATATGGCCATTCTTATTTTAATAGTTGTCATCTAGTCATGATCATTAGAATCAGGCCCTGTCTCTAAGCAGTCCCATTTAGCTTAACAGGACTATCATCTGTTTCATGTTAATCATCTGCAGAAGTCTTTGCGGGATGAAGTCTGAGGTCCAGAACCTCAAAGATATTTAGGCACTTAACTCCCAATGAGAGTTGGACACAAAACCCCTTTGAGGAGTTGGACCTGGCTGTTTCTACTGGGAAGGGCAAGGTTGAGTCTTTGAAAACAAACAAACAAACAAACAAACAGTGACAGGATCTTGACTATATGGAAACCTCTAGAGGCAGAACTGTTTATAGCTCCTGCTTTTTTTTTTTTTTTTTTTAGTTTTTTTGCATGAGGCACCTATGGTTGTTTAAATTTGTAAATTGCTGCTGTGTAAGTATTTGCTGTTTGAAATTTAACAGAAACTCTAAAAACCCAAACTCCTACTTTAGCTGTGCAGGTAATACCTCAGCATATTAAAATTGAAAGTGTTCTACAAATCCAATCTCTTTCCCTGTTTTTGCACTTCATTTATTTTGGATAGGGAAGCCAGCCTGCTCAATGTCACATTCTGGTCCTCATGCATTAGCAGAGGATGCAGTTGTGTGCTAGGTCATTCAAATGCCTTTTAAACTGCTTTCATTGCCATTTTAAAAGCACTATGAAAACAATCCTAGTTGGGATTTGCAAATTCCCTTCCGTTTTGTGTGTGTATGTTTGCTTATGAAACTGGTGTGTCTTGGATTTGTCTTTCTTGGGGTTAATAGTCATATCCCAGAGACAGCCCCCTGAGAGTTGCCAGGATTGTCCTGGAGTCTGCAGGCATTAAAGATTAATCTTTAATTAAGTGTTGTGTCATGTGATGAAAGTTCCAAGAATACCTCCAACAAAAACTGGCAACCCCAGGGGAGAAACAGTCCCAGATGGAAGAGGGCCGGAGGAGTTGCAGCAGCAAGGAGACTAGCTGGGGAGAGGGGCAGGCTGGACCCTGGATACAGGCTGGTGCTATGGAGAAGCTATAGCTGCCCTGTGTTGTGTTATTCTTCTGGCTAGTTTGCAGTCAAGTACCCAAAACAATGTGATCTTCCAGCAACTTGCTTCGCCCCCCTCCACACACTTAGCTCTTGCCTTTGGCCTTGTCTTTGTGCACCCCAGTGCCCAACCCTTCCCCTGAAGCCTCCATCCCCCTCTACCCACAACCCTTCCCCTAAAGCCCCCAGCGTCCTCTCCAGCCCCCAACCCTTCCCCTAAAGCCCCCAGTCCCCTCTAGCCCCTCAACCCTTCCCCTAAAGCCCCCTGTCATCTCCAGCCCCCAACCGTTTCCCTAAAGCCCCCAGTCCCTTCTAGTCCCCCAACCCTTCCCCTAAAGCCCCATGTCATCTCCAGCCCCCAACCCTTTCCCTAAAGCCCCCAGTCCCTTCTAGCCCCCCAACCCTTCCCCTAAAGCCCCCAGCGTCCTCTCCAGCCCCTCAACCCTTCCCCTAAAGCCTCGTGTCATCCCCAGCCCTTCCCCTAAACCCAGCGTCCTCTCCAGCCCAACCCTTCCCTAAAGCCCAGTCCCCTCTAACCCCTCAACCCTTCCCCTAAAGCCCCAGCGTCCTCTCCAGCCCCTCCCTCCGCACCCCGCGACCCTGCCCCAGAGCCCCCCCCCCTCCCCGGACTAACGGCCGGGCGGGTGGCGGCTGCAGCCGGGCTCGGACGCGGGTCTCCCCAGTGGACTGGTTGACAATTGCCCTTGGAAACCCCCGCCCCGGGCCCCTCCTGCCCCAGCGCCCCGCATGGAGCCCGCGGGCGGGCGCTGCCCTTTAACGCCTCCCAGCCCGGCCGACGCGGCGGGCGGTGCAGGGAGCCGGGCGGAGGCGCTGAGCGGGCGCGCCCGCCGAGGAGCGGGGATGGGGGGGGGCGCAGCGGGAGCCCCCTCGCCGCGGCTGCCCAGGCTGGCGCTGGCCCTGGCCTGCTGGCCGCCCTGGCCGCGGTGAAAATACTATCGGACGCCGAGGCGCCCGGCGGCAGGTACCGGAGCGGGGCGCGGGGGGAGGACAGGACGCTGGGGACTTCGGGGGAAGGGCTGGGGGGCTCCGCGGGTGCGAAGGGGACGCTGGGGGTTGGGGTTGTAGGGGCCGCTGGGGACTTTGGGGGAGGAGCTGGAGGGGTAAAGGGGGCTGGGGGGCTAGAGGCTTTGGGGGAAGGGTTGGGAGGGCTGAGTGATTGTGCTGGGGGTTTAGGAGAGACTTTGGGTTTTGCTGGGGGGCTCTGATTTGGAGGGATGTGGGGGGCTTTGGGGCATGGGGAAGGCTGGGGGTGGAAGGGAGCCCTGGGGAGATGCTCCTAGGGGGCTCTGGCTGCAGGCAGGGGGCCTGCCCACCTGGGCGCTCCAAGGATTTTCTCTTCTCCCTTCTCATCCTTTACTGACTAGTTTCCGCGTTGTGCATCTAAACATGTATTTTTATTTTTATTTATCAAAGTACCATGGTCAGATCCCAGTCCCTTTTCCTGAGGGGGCCTGCAGGATCTCCACTTCTCTCTGAACTGTGATGTGACCCCCTCTCTCCCCAGCCAGGATATCTCCTAATCCAGATCTTGTCAGTGCCCCAAATCCAGGGGCGGCTCCAGGCACCAGCGCACCAAGCGCGTGCCTGGGGTGGCAAGCCGCGGGGGGTGGCCTGCCAGTCGCCGTGAGGGCAGCAGGCAGGCTGCCTTTGGCGGCATGCCTGCAGGAGGTCCGCTGGTCCCGCGGCTTAGGCGGCAATTCGGCGGCAGGTAAGCCGAAGGGGCGGACTGGTGGACCTCCCCAGGCATGCCATCAAAAGCTGCCTGAGTGCCATGCTTGAGGTGGCAAAATACATACAGCCACCTATGCCCAAATCCCAACCTAGCTTATCCATAGAGGGGGAGAAAACTTTATGAAATAAAACCAACACAGGTTTTCACGGAGGCACCTATTTCAGCAGTGCACTGGGATTTGTGTTGAGGAGAGAAATAGAAGCACTTGGCAGTGGGTTGTCAATAATACTCGACAAACATCCTATATCCTGTAATTTATATGTATTATTGGATGCTTAGGAGCCCCAGTGATGCACCAGGATGCCATGTTGCTAGGTGCAGTACAAACGCAAAACAAAAAGATTGTACCTGCCCCCCAAAAAGCATACCGTCGAAGGCCGTATGTGCAGTGTGGGTGCTACAGTAACATTGCTATGGTACCGCAGCTTGGGTGCTGTAAGCCCATGGTGTAGGCACAAACTACAGGGAGACAAGGGGTGTTTCCATTGCTGTAGTGACTTCACGTCCCCGAGCGATGGTAGTTTGGCCAGTGGAAATAGGCTTCTGTCAACTTAGCTGCATCTGCACCAGGCATTAGGTTGACAAAGTTATGGTGCTCAGGGGTGTGGAGTTTTCATGGCAACCTATGTTTTAAGTGCAGACCAGGCCTAAGTCTAAGATGCGAAACAAGTGCAGAAGTACAAGGAAACAGTGAGACGGTATTGATCAGCATGACAGGCTCTGGTCTTCATCACACCAGTAGCCTAATCATGGTCAAGTTTTTGTAGGTTTCATGTCAGAGGAGAGTTTCGAGGAGAGATTTGAAGTATGACGAGTTAGTTTTGCCATTGTTTACTGGGAACTGCTGCCAAGCATGAGGGTCAGGATTGGAGAAAGCACAAGGGTGCTTGTTTAGAAGTTTAACAAGGTGAAAATGTAATGTCCAGTGACGGTTCTGGTGACAGGGTGGACTGAGTGTAGGCTGGCAGGCAGGAACATGCTCGTTATAATCCCGTCTCAGACATTGCCCCTTTTGGGTCTTGGAGAGATCACTTCAGTTCGCTATATCTTAGTTTCCCCATCTGTAAAATGGGGATAATTTACTATGCTTACCTCATTGGGGTACGTGGTCAAGGATTGATTTAGAATTTAGATAAAGTTTGTAAAGCGTGATATAAGTGGCGTTGTAGCTGAAGATGATAGATAAGTTCTTAGCATCTTAGACCCTGATCTCACAAACTGACTCAGGCAAACAGCCTCTTGTATCCAACCAGCTTGTAGCATGGTGGGCTTTATGGTAGTAAACTCTTTGGGGGAAGGAATATGTCTTGCTCTGTAAAATACAGAATAAATTATAAACTAAGGCACTGATCCATTGACATGGTGGGACTGCTTGCATGACTACAGCTAACCGTGTATGTTAGTCGAATCAGGCCCAAAGCTCATAAATTTGCAACAGGGTGTCTGTGTAGCTGTATGTACATACCTGTATGTACTTCTAGTTTAAAACCTCATAGTTGAAATCAGCTGCTATTGTGCTTGTCAGACCCAGACTTCAGGATTCTCCTCCTGCTGCAGGAGTTGGGAACCTTGCAGACTTTATAAGGACACAGTTCCCTTCTTAATTTTGGGCAATCATGCTGAAAACCACTGCAAGACAAGGAAAGGTGCATGTTTATATTATGCCTGATCTTGTTTCCTGTTAGCTCAAAAGATTTTAACCCAACTTTAAAGTGACCTATAAAGGAAAAATGAGCTTTTGGGCCCTCTTGGAGTTTTGTTCTGTAAAGAAGATCTGAATTTCTTTTAAATTTTTTTTGTTTTTAACACTAGAGATTCTGCTCTTGTCTGCCCTGAGGCTGTGTGGTTATTGTAGAACTTCTGAAATGGCATTGCATGAGCGCAAGCTGTGCAACAGAGAAAGAAATAGAGCATTTTTTTATCAGACTGATAACAAAATTTTTGTTTTAATAACTATGTAACTCAAATGACTAACATGAACCCTGGAGCAAGGTCGCCTTTGTTAAAGATTCTATTCTCCCTGAATTCTCATTTTAGGTGGGAAAGCCTCAAACATACCTCTGGGAAGACCTCCAGCAAAGGCCAGACTGCAAATCCCTGATATTTCAATGATAAAACACCCAGCAGCAAACTTTAAAAAAATCCTTTTTGGCCTCTGTTACGTATCACAAAGAAGCAAATGGTACTTGCCCATTGTATGAAAAACGTTCTTGGAAGGTGACTGTAAATGAAAAATATATCTGTCCTTTATAGCTGCTGTAGGAGATACATAGAGAGTCTGAGAGGATTTCAGTTGATAAAACTCCTTTCTGACTGTCTTTACACAAGAAATATCAGGTCTTTTCTACTCTGCTCTTGCGAAGGATTCAGCGGATGACAGGCAAACAGGTTGGATTGGGAACTGTAGGAGAAAACATTGAAATCTGAACAGCTGTGAGTGTTTTCTATTCAGACTTTTAAAAACTTTTTGTCCATTGCCTTTGGTAGCACCTGTCTAATTCAGAGGTCTAACAAACACTTGGGGGAATAAATCTTTGAAGACTCAGCTCCCTGGCAGTATTACATTTAAGGGCTGAGAAAGCTTCTGCTCTTTGCCCCGGCAGCAAAAACAGGGAAGGCAAAACTTTATTATTCCTGATATTTCCAAGGTTAAACAAAATAAATCTTAGGTGCCTTTTTTTGGCTTGCTTTAACATATGCGCTATAAAAAGGCACAAATTCAACTTCTCTTTCTATTTGTCCTTCACCATCTCTCAGAATTTCAGGACTGATTTGCGCTGTACAGGAAACCTTACTTCCATGTTCTGTATCATTATCTCCTATAGGGCAGAAGCACTGAGGTTTCCCTTTCAGTAGGACCATTTTGAGGAGCTGGTGCTGAACAGCACTGAGCTGGCGCGTCCGTGCTGGGTATATATAAATCAAGAGTTCTGATGGGACAAGGCTGTGTGTGGAACTGATGTACTGTTGGAGTATTGCCTGGAAAAGTGCCTATCAATCTCATTTATTAGCTGTACTAGATGAGCAGCTAGTTTGTCACTTCACAGAGGGGAGTGTGTGATGGGTTGGGTTATAGAGACCCCCTTGGGACTGCCACCTGATGTGCTGAGACTACCTCTGAGACCGTTTTCCCTGCCAGCTTGGGACTTCAGTACCCTGTCTTGTTGAGCCAGACGTGCAAGCCTGCTGTAACACAGACCCACGTCTGAACCACATCCTCCAAAAGCTGCAGACTTAAGTGAAAACAGCTTAGAAAGTGCTCCTGTCTCTAGCACCCAGATACCCAGTTCCCAATGAGATCCAAACCCCAAATAAATCCTTTTTCCTCTGTATAAAGCTTATACGGGGTAAACTCCTAAATTGTCCGCCTTCTATAACACTGATAGAGAGAGATGCACAGCTCTTTGCTCCGCCAGGTATTAATTTCTTACTCTGGGTTAATTAATAAGCAAAAGTTATTTTATTAAATATAAAAAGTAGGATTTAAGTGGTTCCAAGTAATAGGCAGAACAACGTAAATTACCAAGCAAAATAAAACAAAAACACGCGAGTCTAAGCCTAATACAGTAAGAAACTGATTACAGATGAAACCTCACTCTCAGAGATGTTCCAATAAGCTTCTTTCACAGACTAGATTCCTTTCTCGTCTGGGCCCAATCCTTTCCCTTGGTACAGTCCTTGTTCCAGCTCAGATGATAGCTAGGGGATTTCTCATGACTGCAGCCCCTTTTTTTCTGTTCCATCCCCATATATACCTTTGGCACAAGGCGGGAATCTTTCGTCTCTTTGGGTCCCCACCCCTCCTAAATGGAAAAGCACCAGGTTAAGATGGATTCCAGTACCAAGTGACACGGTCACATGTCATGTGAGACCCCAAGCCTTCATTCTTCCTGGCCTGACTCACAGAAAGACTTGCAGGTAAACAGAGGCATCTACAGTCAATGGTTCTAGTTGATGGAAGCCATCAAGATTCTAAACCACAGTTAGTGGCCCACACTTTGCATAACTACAGTAGTACCTCAGAATTATATTTTATATTCCTAGTTTCAGATACAAGAATGATACATTCATACAAACAGGATGAACACACTCAGTAGATTATAAGCTTTGTAATGATACCTTACAAGAGACCTTTTGCATGAAGCATATTCCAGTTACATTATATTCACACTCGTTAGCATGTTTTCATAAAATCATATGGAGTGCAACATCACAGAGTGGTTGTTGGAGCTGAGGTTTGATGGGTTTGAGTCCTGATGGCACACGTACCGGACACAGTTGGCTAAGAGTGAGGATGCGCGTTTACAGTTCTAGGAATTAGTACTTAATTTTCTAGGAAAAAATCCTGCTACCCAGAAATGTCCCACTGTTTGTCCCATGTAAAAGATGTCTGAGATAACTGATCGGACATGCAAATTGGCTCTTATCTCTCTCTTGAGAAATTCATTCTGGAATTTTGCAGCACCAGTGAGCATAACATCAAGCATCTATATTGAGTTCTCTGCATCACAGGTGCTGTCCTTGATGCTGTCTGGGATGGGATGTAACTGGTGCCTTTCCTGTTTCAGGGGGCACTGGAGGCCACAGATAGAGGTTTCCCAGGTCTGAGTGTCTATGCTGTCTGCTCACAGTAATGTTGGAAGCCAGAGCCTAACCTTACACTGAAAAGCTTGTCAGCTGTCGCTCTCTGAATGGAATCTCTCGGGCTTCAGATCATGCAATTCTTCACCTGCTAAACTAGGGAAAAAATAAAAAAGGACCAGAGGCTGGAGAGGGGCCATCAGATAGAGGATTGCAGACAGCTGGGGAAAAGACAAAGAAATGACCCTCTGTGACCATCTCTAGAGCTCTTCATGTGCTCAGGAGGGTGTGATCTGTGGAGGGAAGCCCCTGTATGATGCTGTTTATGTTTCTAAACTGTTCTGTCTCCTGTTCCTTTGTTAGCTGCTCCTTGCCAGACCGGCGCTTGAGGGGGATGCAGAAGCAAATTGTAAAGCAGTGGAATGGGCATTATAAAGCCTATGCCTTTGGATTAGGGGAGTGACCTCAGCACCTATGCAATTCCCATTCCAGTAACGCTAGAACAGGGGTCGGCAACCTTTCAGCAGTGCTGTGCCGAGTCTTCATGTATAAACTCTAATTTAAGGCTTCGCGTGCCAGTCATACATTTTAACGTTTTTTAGAAGGTCTCTCTATAAGTCTATAATATGTAACCAAACTACTGTTTATATGTAAAGTAAACAAGGTTTTCAAAATGTTTCAGAAGCTTTATTTAAAATTAAATTAAAATGCAGATCTTATTAGTTTAGTGTGATCGTTGCCCTTGCTTTTCCTTGCTGAGTTTTCCAATGTCTGGTGGCGTGTATCTGGATACTTTAAGCTGCACACAGGCTTCTGAGTGATCAGTTGTTAACCGACTGGAACCCCAGATCGTCAGCTGAGGTGAGTGTTGCTGGTGGCTGGTAGGGCTGAGCAGGGACAGAGGCCTGGACCCTGTCTGGCAGGGGGCCTGTGCTGAACTCCAGCTGGAAGCAAGGGGAGTGGGGCTGTAAGCGGGGACCCCAGGTGGCAAGGGGCCAGCAGCTGGAACTCCAGAGTGGCACTCAGCCTGCTCTGCTCTGAGGTTCCGGCCGCTGGTTCCTGCCAGCCGGGGTCTCAGCCTGCTGCCAGCCTGGGGTTCCTTCGCCCAGACCAGCAGCGGGCGCTGAGTGGGACCGTCGGCAGGACCCCGCTGGCAAGGGACCAGCAGCAGGAACCCCAGAGCGCTGGTGGGCTGAGTGGCTCAGCCTGCCCCACATGCTATCAAAAATCGGTTCGCATGCCACCTTTGGCACATGTGCCATAGGTTGCTGACCCCTGCGCTAGAATAACGATGTCATTGGTAAACGTGCATGTAGAGCCATAGGTAGGTGCAGGGCATTTTACACACATGGTAGAGGACCGGTCCCTGTCCAAAGGAGCTTGGGGTGTCTTAAGGGAATGATCCAGTGCTGGAAATAATTCGCTCTCTCATTCCTCTTCCTTCCATAGCAGAGCTGTTGCCCGCCCTCTTTTCCATGTATCGGGTTCTCACCTTGCTTCAAACAGACCTTCCTCCCGCCCCTCCGCGATTCATGTTCTAAGAGCATCTCTGCTTCCCTTTGTTTTTAGTTTGCCTTCTTGGCCCAGGAGCTGAGCCTTCTAGGCTGCATTAAATGGTGTTTCAGGCTCGCAGGCAACAGATGGCATCTAGACTGGTTCAGGAGTTTGGGGATGTTAATGATGCTGCAGGCATCAGAGAACACACACAGCTAAGCAGCAGAATGAGGACTAGTCTCTTGCTCCTGTAGGCTTTGCACTGGGCGAGGGAGGAAAGTTGTCTCCCCTGCCAGTAGAACCCTGGATCTGCTGCAGAATGGCAATGAGGAATATGACTTGTCTGACTGCCCCACCCCTCCTTTCAGTAGAGCAGCTCTCTCCTTCCATCTGTGTATTGTCTCTTTCCTTGGCTGGCTGCGTGCTGCAGAGTGGAACTGTCTGGGTCTGTTCCAAGTGAGAACTGCATTTCTGTAGCACCTGTAGGGAATGAAGTCGTGCAAGCTGCCCCCTCTGAGATCTGAAGGAGTTAGTGTCTGATGGGGGGGAAACTGAGGCCCAGAGTGGCTGTGATTGCCCACTCCCCAAGGTTAAATAGTATTGATGGGAGAATAGGAATAGACCGCGTGAGTCCTGACTCCTGGATCAGTGGTAGAATCACGAGGCAACACTCCCCACCAGGAGTAGTGAGCTGGAAGTTCTTGTCTAATCCCAGATTGTTTGTGATCTAGGATGTGAATGTGGTTCTAGCTAGACCTGGTCTCTGTGGCAAGCAATGTCTCTGGATATTGATCAGAATGTAAATGTTGATTTGGCCATGTTCACTTCCTTTAAACATGGGAGGGCCCAGTTAGCGCTCTTCCTCCAATGAAAAGTGAATCTTTAGAGCAAATCCTCAAGTAATCATTGGTGAAGTTTGAACGGTCTATATTTGACCATCTTCATTCACACCATGTTGGCTAATTACCTAAGTCCCCTTGTCAGGACGCTATAAAAATCCCCTGTAGAGAATGCTCACTAGCAGCATAGAGCCTTCTGCTAATATCAGCAGTTGGCCACATTCTTGCACGCACGGAATTACTCGCTGCTGAAGTTGACAAATTTCTTGGACAAAGACTGTCTGAGAGAGAAGACAAAACTGAACCGGCGATTTGTTGTCAATTATTTGTTGTTCATCCAGACTTAGTTTTAATACATTAATGGAAACTGTTCCTGGACCCCAGTTGCTATTGTTGATAGGGCAGGGTCTTCCCAATGTGTGTTACTCTTTGTATTTGATGGCTTTGTGTGCATAGTAACTCAAGAGTTGATGGGGCCTAGATGAACTAGTAAAACAGCTCCTGCCTTTCTTCTTCCCAAACCAGGAGATGGCCTTGAAGTCTCTGGGGAATGAGGGGCTTTTTCTCTTCTCCTCTCTGGACACTAACAATGATCTGTACATTAGCCCTGAGGAGTTCAAGCCGATAGCAGAGAAATTAACAGGTAGGTATCCACCTTGCAAGGTCAGTTGTGCAATAAAGGAAAGGAGAGCTGAAGATCTCCGCGCTGCATGTGCACAATGGCTAATTCTCTTTTTTGTGTGTGTGCTGGTCTCGGGCTGATTTACACAGCGAGAGGCTGCAAAGCTTTAAGTGTTTTTGGAAAGGCTTAAGCCCCAGACACCACTTCACAAAGTGCACTTTTTATAAGACTGAAGCTCCCATTGTTGGACTAGTAAAGTACATAAATTACTTTGTGCGGGGCTTAAAGGGGATTTGGAATGGATGAATACAAGGGATATGGCTCAACACTGGCTAGACCAGAGCTATTCCATTCATATTTTCCTCTGGCTTCAGAAATCTCTGTCATACAGTATCAACGTAGCAAATCTTTCTCAGCTATGCCAAAATGCATGAAACCCTGTGATGTCAACATAGCATGCAGGAGGGATTGATCTGCAACCGAAATACCAGGAATACTTTCTCATAATGTAATGAAGCAGCTAGAGTGTGTATCTGCCCCCTGCTGGATGCAACAGGAACTGCTCAACCATGTGTCAGACACTTTATATTGCTATCAATTAAGGGGAGAGTCTCCTTTAACTCAAGTAGCAGGGACCTGTGCCCTTGAAGCAGTTGGGTCTGAGGTCTGTTGCTAAGAGCTGTAACATAGTGTAGCTTAGTGACAGCTGTGAGGTTCCAAGTACCTGCCCATTAGACTATTATAAATGTATAATCATTTCTCTTGCTGTTAAATTATTGTTCTGTTTAGGTGTTACTCCTGTCTTCGAATTTGAAGAGGAAGAGACACTAGATCCCAGTGGGGAGACACTATCAATTGTTGCTAAATTCCAGCCCCTGCTCATGGAAACAATGACGAAGAGCAAAGATGGTTTCCTTGGAGTAAGTATCGTACACCATGTATATGAATAGAAAACCCAAATTCCCAGCAAAACCCATGCAATGTAGTAGAGGCTGTAACTACTCCCATAGGAGTGAACATACAGTGCTTATTTTTTCGGTTGTTCCTTCTGTGAGCAGAGATCAGACTGAGACAGTGTGCATTGATGCCTTACTTTGGCATTTTTTTGGTGGCATCATCTGTTTATGCAGCACTTACATGGATTTTTTAAATAGTGTTTATGCTTCCAGCTCTTATGAACATGAAGAAAATCTTCTGTATGTGACCCAATGCAGTGTTATCTACTGGAATTTGAAAATTCCTTTGAAACAATAGCTTTGAGAAGCATAAACTACCCCCATTTCTCAATGAGGTGTTAACTCAGGAGTGTAATGGTGCCCACCCTATATGTAACCATTTCCATGGCATTTGTTGCCGTGGTATCTGACTACTTGCATTATCAATTTATTTCACTGCTGGTCATTTTTAGCAGAAACTTCTCACTACTGTGGGATTTTAGGTGGTGCTTGGGATTGTGGGTGGAGTTTAAAAGGAATACCACTTTCTCATACCCCAAATATCTGACCTCTGTGCAACGGTTCATATCCATCTGCTTCCTATGGAACAGAACTCTTCAAATATTATTACATCTCATTGGCTGGTTCTGACATGTTTCTCTTTGTAGATTTCTCATATTGCTCTGTCTGGCCTACGGAACTGGACAGCACCAGCAGCCCCTATGAGCATGATGTTTGCCAGGCAATTCAAAGCCTTTCTTCCCCCAAAGAATAAGATAGAACTCGGTGATCCCTGGTGGATAATCCCAAGCGAATTAAACATCTTCACTGGCTACCTTTCCAATAACCGGTTTTACCCTCCGGTCCCCAAGGGCAAAGAAGTAAGAGCACCACTTAATATGAACCATGATCTCTCTCGGGTGGGAGGGTATTGCTTCTAACAGATGCTTCCATAGTGTTAATTTTCACATCTTATTGAGCAGCATGTAGCCAATATCACCTTGGGCTATCTATCATCTCCTCCTGTCTCACAAACTAAGCATGGTCACATGGGTGCTTGGATGGGAGACCTCCAAAGAAAATGTGCATGTTACAGGTAGTGGTGGTGGTAAATCTGTAAAGCCTTGTTGAGGAAGTTCGGCAGCTCTCAGAGGGAACCCTAGTGTAGACGGTTCTCTGGCTTCAGCAGCTGTTTCCAGCGCCATATCAGTTGCATTTGTTTCTATACTAGGGTTCCCTATAGCCGATATTAGTGGAGTTGAATGAATCTCTCCAATTCTTTCCATAGATTGTGATTCACAAACTTTTGAGCATGTTCCACCCTCGTCCATTTGTAAAAACTCGCTTTGCCCCTCAAGGAGCTGTGGCCTGCATCCAGGCAATCAGTGAGTTCTACTATATAGTAGCGTTCAGGTAAGAACTTCCCAAATGGGATTGGGAGGTGCAGGGTGTTAAAGGTGGGGATTGGTTCTGTTTTAATTAATCTACATCTTTTTAAAAACCTAATTTCCCCCCATTCAAAGTAGAATCGAAGCAACTACTATAACGTGGAGGTTGGAACTTTCACAATTAGTCTGTTAATTATGTTCAATCTGTTTTTGGGGTGGAAGAAACCTACAAAAGGGGCTGTCAAGCAAAGGGGTCGTATCACTGGCCCAGGCAGCCAGGAGTCCCTGGGGTTTGATAAGAGAGCATGAGATCTGGGGAATGGGAGGGGGCAAATATGGATATGTCCAGCTGCAGCAGCTGGGTGATTTCCCCATCCTCCAGGGAACATAACCCAGGAGCAGCGTGTGAGCATGTTACTGAACTGTGATTATGCTCCCTAACAACATATGTATCTGACAGAGCTGCTCAGCAGCTTGCAGAGGAGAAGGGTGTGTCCTCCAGGAAGCGGCTTTGAATGTGTTACTTCCCTTACAGCTCTATCCATGGAGCCAACGCTCCTGTTTTTGTCTGAACTGAGTGGGTGAGAGACACTATGGCTCTGTAAGTCCCCAGTTCCAGGGCTAAGCAAACACCCTCTATTTGGTGATGTCCAGAATCGAAAGGGGGAGGATCTAACCGTTCTAGTCAACAAACGGAACAGTTCTCTAAAGCCAACGGTCCCTAGAAGAGTGACTCCTCATGCTGCTCCGGTTCATCTTGTAGACAGTTCATGTCTAGTCTGTTCTGTTCATGAACAGACTAGACATGAACTGTCTACAAGATGAACCGGAGCAGCATGAGGAGTCATTCTTCTAGGGACCGTTGGCTTTAGAGAACTGTTCCGTCTGTATGGCCGTTATCATATGGGGAAATGAAAGCACAGGGAAGTTAATTGCAGTTATCACCACAGTATCTGAGTCAGTGGCACTGGAACCAGGGGGCGATACCCTCCCCCTTTTTAACATGGGTGCAGTTTGCGGGGGGGGGGGCGGGGGGGACACACTGGGGGTGGTATTACCCCTCCCCCCCAACTGTAAGCCTCAAGAAGGCATGGAGCAGCAAAATGCAGCCCCTGCCAGCAGCTCTCTGCACCTGCCCGAGACTTGCCGTTTGCGTGGCCCCCCAACTTCTACAAAGGTTCTGGCACCCTTGATCTGAGTGCCTCCAGAAGCACATGAAACGACACGACTAGCATCCGGCACATATGACCCATTCTCCTGCCTCCCTGGTTCTTGGCCTTGGTTAGGGCATCAAGGCTGATGATGATCTTTCTGTTTCAGGATCCATGCCGAATTCCAGCTGAATGAACCTCCAGACTTCCCTTTCTGGTTTTCCCCTGGCCAGTTCACAGGCCACATCGTCCTGTCCAAGGATTCCTCCCATGTTCGAGAGTTCAAGCTCTTTGTCCCGAACAAGAGGTATGGCTGTCTCTTTTCAGTATACACTGAGCAAAGTCCTGAGATTACAGTAATTGGAAACCTGAACATGAGTGAACCTCGAGGGGCTTTGCGATTCTGCAGCTGTGCTGTGTGTGTTGCAGAGCTAGAGGATGTTCCTTGCACGTACAGTGACATCTCCTGTCTGCTGATATCAAAATGCATTGACTGTTTTAACTAAGATTTGCATCTCTTTGAGCCAGGTATCACTATCCCCATCATGTATATGGGGAAATCAAAGCACAGGGAAGTTAAATGACTCACCTAAACTCTCACAGAAATCTGCGTGTGGGTACGAATTGGGACCGAGGGGTCCTAGGTCATAATCCCATGCTCAGATTACCAGGTAACGGTCTCTCCCCTCCACACAGTACATAAATTACCATGCGGTTAATGTTCTGTAGTCAGATTTCACTCTTGATCTCTTGGGACTGGGACCCAAGAGAGCTAGAATCTGTTCCTGGCACTGTCACAGACTTGAAGTGACTTTGGGTTTTTATTGCCAAATTGCGTGAACTTCTGTGCCTGTAAAAATAAGGAATTTCATCAACCTGTGCATGAGGCTTAATGAGCGTTTGTAAAGTGCTCAGGAAAACTTTGGATGAAAGTTACTAAATGCATATTCTCCCCTTCATTGTTTGTGCTACTGCAAACCCATATTCCCGAGGAATGTCTGGCTAGCTACCCTTGAAAGAGTTCCAGAGATGGCTTAGTTTGCAATTAGAGGTGAGGCTGCTGTTCTGACTGTTGCGCATGCAGCAGGGGCATCAAAAGCCCCAGAAGAATCATGCAATGCCTGTGTTATATTGCACACCTCCGGGCGGTTTACATTTTGCAATAAGTCTCTTGTAAATAAAAATGAAACAAGCTCCACTGTCATCACTAAAACAGAAAGAACCTGTTACTGCAGCGGCAACACGTTTTTAGTAGAGCCACTGAGAACGCTTAGCTTATCCAAGGATCTGATTTGTTGAACACGCTGTAAAATCATAATCCTTGGAACATCAAGGGAGGGGGAGAAAAACCCTGGTGATCTGCACGTGTCTTGGTGCACTGGTGTCTGGCGTACTGTGACTCACTTGCTTTGAAATATTCTTCACTTCATATTTCAAAGGCTAATGTATTGTGTGAATAGATTTACACTCTCTCATTATTTCTGTCTGGCATGTGGCTGGAAGCATTTCAGGAGATAAAAGCTTACATTTTTCTCAGACCATGGCGGCTTGAATTGAAATGCTATATAGAGCATTACCCTGGTGACTTGATACTAGTGGTTCTGGCAGCATGTTCATTATGGGAGCTCTTTGCTTGCAGAAAAATATGTTCTACAGGAATGGAATTCCCAAATTCTCAGGGTTTGGGAGCAAGCGGGGATACAAACATTCCCCCCTCCCCCTGCCCCAGGTGTCTAAACACATTAAAGCTCATGCATGACTCTGACTCTTCTTTCGTCCTATTGGGCAGGCGCTTAGGCCCTGATCCTTCAGTGGGTTCCAGGAGTGGTGGATCTGTACAGAACCCCCCTGACTTCAGCAGAGCTGCGCAGTGTCTCTTGCAGCAACTGGCCTTTAGTCCTGAATCCGGCCTAGGGGTGTTGGATGTTTAGGGAGAAATGGCTCAGGGTTTAGTTGAGTTATCAAGTGCAAAGCTCTTTCTTCTGCACAATTCTTAGAAATGGCTGTTACTGAATGTGCTGGGTTCTCCTGCTAGGTCTCTCAACGTTGACATGGAATGGCTGTATGGGGCGAGCGAAAGCAGCAACATGGAAGTGGATATAGGTTACTTACCTCAGGTGTGTACTAGCTTTCTCTCCTTTATGTGTGTGCAGCATCTTAGCTGGGATTCCTCGTGCTCTACCCCATGGCAGCGTTGCCTCTATCACTGTTGTTTTTCATGTGACTTCTTGTCAGCTTGGATGTGGTCCTGGTGTTTCCAGTCTATATGTGGGGCACTGTGCAGAAATGCCACCCGCTGTTCCTAACTCATTATTTTTATCATGATGCTCACAATATCTAGTGTTTTTTCTTGAAGCCCAAGCTCCTGGAGTCATGTGATTACACAGGACTCTTGGCTTAAAAATTAAAGTTCTCTTATGACCCACATGGCTGCAGGGGAACAACTTGGGAGCCTGAATCATCAAGTGTCAAAACGCAGAGAGCAAATAAAAAAACACACAATCTATTTGGCTTAAAATGAATTTCTTTAAAAATCTAATAACTGGGGATGAAGGGGGCTGATTCATGGTTTTTTGTATGCCTGGGATTGGCAGTGCTGTTTTTCTCTGAGACTAGATCTTTTCCCCCCCCTAAACATTTAAAAATAGCTGTGTTGTGACAGACTTCCATAGATCCAAGAATTATAACCTGGCCTTGCCTGTAACACCTCAGCAGTGAAGCCTCCTGACAGCTGCCCTTATTGCATCCTCTTGTGGCAAGCTGTGGGCATGGAAAACTGCTTTCCAAGGACCCTGAACATCTGACTGTCTTGGAGTTTCCAGGGTGAAGCACCAAGCTGTTCCTGGAAATGTGACTGATCCTAGGGAATATTTGGATGTCAGGTACCCAGTGTGGAAAATCTCCACATAAAAACTTAGCTGCAGCTTAACAAGGTGAACATGTGTCTGATGTATTTTCCATCCAGACCAGCACAAAGCCGTAACTGGAGGAGAAACGGGGAGTTCAGGAAAACTGTCCCATGCATGCACATACAGAACAGACTAAATGGGTGAATACAAATTAAATGGACGCTCTATCCTGTTTTCATTAAAATGACTCTGAGACACTCGTGTGTGTACATCTTTGTTCTGGGCATGGGCCTGCACTTTGGAGGTGGGAGCAACAAATGGACTAAACTGTCTGACCTTGTCGTGTAGATGGAATTAGAATCTTCAGGGCCGTCCATCCCTTCCGTGATTCGTGACGAAAATGGCAATGTGATGGACAGCCGAGACCTTGCGGGGGAGCCAATTCAGTTTGTGTTTGAAGAGATCAACTGGCAGCGAGAAATAAGTTGGGAAGAGGCAGCCCAGAAATTGGAAGTTGCCATGTACCCGTTTAAGAAGGTAAGAAAATGGCCTGCTGCTCCATTGCTGTGTCAGCATTTTGTTTGGAGGGGGCACTCCACTGAGATGCTCCAGTCATCTGGGAGAACTACCAGAGCTGTGGGGTGAGGCCCTCTGCTGGTTTGATTTAGAAATAAGAAGTAACTAGACATTGTATTAATATTCTACCCCTCTAGCATCTGCCATCCAAGTGCATTGCTATTGGACTTGAATGAATCCAGCTTCACAACACTTCAGTTGCAGTTGGGACACGGGGAGGGGAGTGGCCACAGAGAAGCCCCTGGCCATGCAGGAAACCAGTGGTGGAGGCCGGTAGAGTCCTGATCTCACATGTTCCAGGCTTGTACTCCAGTGTTGGGTCCCTCCTTGTAACAGCAGCCACTGGTGCTATTTTGGGAGAGGCGAATAATGGTGGTTTTCTTTTTGCACCAGCCGAAAGCCACAAAACTATTGTAGGGACTGAATTTTCCTTATCAGCAGGAAATACACAAAACATTTATGGCTCTGTGTCTTGCAGTGAAAAGTGAATCTATAACACAGGGTGACCAAAATGACTTCATGCTCCAGTGGCAGCTAGAGCAGATCGCTGCTCCCTGACCCTGATTCCTTGGGTGAGGGAAACGTAAGAGCAGCCATGGGAAAAGATGTCCTTTGGTGCAAATGTTTTCATAAGCTTTCCAAGATGTTAATAAAGTTCAGTGTGGGGGAATGATTGGAGCCATCTTTCTGCAGAGCGTCTCCGTGGCTAGTTATTGACATCTTTTCTCACAAATACTCCTGGACCTGTTTGGGTGCGTAGAGTGCACAGCAGTGTGCCGACATCTGCTCTGGGTGTGTAAATGCAGACAAATAACAGCCCTCTGCATCCGTAGAGGCAGGCTGGAAATCGATCCCTAGGCAAAACTATTGAACAGGGTTTATGAGAAGAAAGTACAAGATAGTTAATTCCCTGAAGACTCAGGTATCCTAGGTAACAATGCCTCTAATCTTCCCAATATTTGCCTTTCCATTGTCACTTTCATCTGGGGATCTCATAGCACTTTAAAAAACAATGAATTGAACCTTATCTCCCCCCCCCCCCCCCCCCCCCCCCCCCCGGCACAGGAGGGAAGAGAGGTCTCCTTTCATACACGTGAGAGTCATGGAGAAACCTTCAGCAAGTCCGGGCAGAGCTGGGAACAGAACCCATGAACTCCCGATCGCTTATGATTTGGAACAGCCCCAGTGCAGATTAAAGGGACAGTATAATCCAGTGGGAGGCAGGGGAGCACAGAGGCTTAATGTTAAGGCCAGAAGGGGAGCTGAGAGTACTGCTACTAGGGTTTAGTGGCTATTTCTTTACTTGTATGTGTGCCTGATGTGATATGGCAGGCACAGCAGCTCTAAACCCTGCCTTGCCCCATGGGCTGCTTTGGCATCAGCTTCTCCAACTGGCTGTCTGCTTGCAGGTTTCGTACCTTCCTTTTACGCAGGCTTTTGACAGAGCGAAAGCTGAGAACAAACTGGTGCACTCCATCCTGCTGTGGGGCGCCTTGGACGACCAGTCCTGCTGAGGTGAGCTGCTGCTGACCTGTATAGGTGTGTTCGGGGAACCCTGCAAGAGTGGCCAAGCCAGCTGGAAAGAGAGGGCGAAGAAATGTTTTGTCCAGGCTTCCGCGAGGCCGTTGGGATGAGTGGGGAAACCAGCTGCAGGCATCTCCTGTTACACTACATTGGTAGCGAAGCCCCTTGAGTAGATGGGTTTGAACTAGAATTGCTGCCCTGAATTATGGGAAAGGGCAGATCAGAACCCTGCAGCTGCAATCTATAATGGGCCCGATCCAACCCCCAAATTCAGATATCTTTCATCCCGAGGGAGGTTTGGAGCTAGGTCCCAATCTGGTGGCTTAAGCCCAGCTTTGCTTCTAATAGATTTATCCTGGGATAGCCCACGGTGTTACAGCATGTTTCCATCTTCTCCCATGACCCCTCTGTCCTCCTACTTCTGCCCCACATCAGCCTAATCCAGCAACTGCAGCCTCTGGAGAATACAGCACGATTCTACCCCTGCCTGGCACCTTGTATCATCTCGCATCTGTGCATCCAGGTTCTATTTGTCTGACACCCACTCTGCACAGGTGTAAATGAGATCCCAAGGTGCAAGGCCAGGGAGAATCGAGCAGAGTGCAATGAGCAGAGTGCAATGAGCTGATCCAAAGAGCCTACTCTGCATGCCTGGGCCTCTAGTTTCTGCAGGCTGCAGACACACACGAGTGTCTGAGTCATTTTAATGAAAACAGGATAGATCATCCATTTGTGTTAAAGGCTGCAGTGGTTAATTTACTCTTGGAGCACCCATTGCATAGGGGCTCACCTGCAGCATAAATTACATAAAACAGCCTGTGATGGGTGTAACTAAACCCTCCTCTCCTTGCTCAGGGAGAAATAACTCTTCGTACCCAGTCAGGAGTGTCCTATTCAAGCTGCCAAAGTAGCCCTCAATTGGCAAAGCATTAGCACCCCAAGTTACCACTGCAACAGTCTGTGTCCGGCAACTTGGCAAACCAATCTCTCTTTTTCTCTCATTTTGTGCCAGGTTCGGGGCGAACTCTCCGGGAGACTGTCCTGGAAAGTTCGCCCATCCTTGCTCTGCTGAACGAGAGCTTCATCAGTAGTTGGTCACTGGTGAAGGAATTAGAAGAGCTGCAGGTAAGCTTCTTGTAGCATCTGGCTTCCATGGGTGTAGTGCTGGTAAAAGGGACCAGCTCGACAGTCCTAGGGACTGAAGAAATTTACAGAACAATGGTCCGGTGGCAAAGGTGCTAGAGATGTCTGGGTTCAATTCCCTGTTCCACAGAGTCACGTGGCCTCTGTGCCTCACTCAGCATCAGTAAAATGAGGCTAATACCCCTTCCTATCCTGGAGGGGTGTCATAAAGATTGAGGGGCTCCCATGTCCTCAGACAGTGTTGCGTGGGCAGTGCTGTGCCTCTCTCCTGTCCCAAAGTGACCACTCCCCCCGGCCGCGGGAGGGTAGTGCACTGTTGTGGGTAGCAATGCCAAGAGCGTCACCTAAGGATTTATGCAATAGCCAAGAATGACCGGATAAATAGCTGCCGGGTGACTGGATGGTCTGTGGACCCTTTCGTCGCTATCTGTCCAGGTGAGGAGAGGCCATTGCATTGGCAGTCTGAGTCTCTGTCCGCTTCCTAGGAGCACAAGTGGTTGTGCAACATGGACACTAATTAGCTCCTGGATTGACCTGGCTGAAAGAAACAGTTGGGCAAATAAAACAGGATCCCTTTTTTATGTTACCGTATTGAACAGCTGCCCCCACCCTATGCTCCCCCGGGGTTCCCATGTGCATATTGCATTTATTTTTCGCTCCTGGGGGTCCTTTTTTTATTTTTATTTTTATTTTTTTTACAGACTAAGAGGCAGAATGAATTCTACAGCAGACTGGCTGACCTGCATCTAGAGAAATATAACTTCCCTGTGGAGATGATGATCTGCCTTCCCAACGGAACAGTGGTACGTTGGTCATGTCGAGTGGGCCGGGTTTTGGCCTTTCCATCTGTACCCCACTCTGGCCTCTCTTCCTCCCCCTTTATTAAGAGGGCATATCTTGGGGAAAGGCTTGAAAACCGCCTGGCCTATGTTAGGCACTAAAATCTACATAACTGTACTTATTGGGGTGACTGTAAGGGCTGTGGGGTAAAATAAGCAGCTGCTGACATGAACCATCAGAGCCACTTGCAGTTACTAAATGACCAAGATGTTTCGCTAATGGCTGAACATTCACGAAGCGCTTCTTATTGTCTGCGAACTTAGCAAATGTTCACTGAGCCTCACCTAGCTCAACAACTACACTTGTCAGCTGCCTGCGAAGCACCCAGCATGCTCTTGGTAGAGCCAAATGGTAAATAGTACCATTTTACAGATGGAGAAACTGAGGCATAATGTTTTGTTCTCTGTAACAAGGAGCTGATCTCCAAGCCAGCATCGGGGCTCTTGAGTTCCTAGCTCACAGTCGTGTGTCCACCCCTCCCTCTCGAACTGCTCTTGTCTGCTACTTTCTGAAATACCTGCTGCTGCAGCCCTGGTTGAGCTCACCAGGCTGCTCTGCTGGACGCAGGCCTCTGGATCCCACATGCCATGAGGCTGGGACTCTGCAATCTAGACATTATCTCTGGGCCTCTAGCACGCACTCAGGGTGCAGATCCTCTATCTGGCACCCGGCCTGAGATACAGGATGCTGCAGCCCACCTGCCTAGGCCCTGAAACTAATGCCACTCTTCCAAGCCTCCCCAGTGGCTGTTGCATGCTCCCATTGGGTTTCTGTTTCACCGTTCAGGGGCTCTGAGACAGTTAGGGCAAGTAACACGCCATTTGCAAAGGGCTCTGAATGAATCACACTCCACTAACACATGCAATATACAGAGTTGTGGAGAAATAACTAAGACCGCATGCAAATCCCTGTCTCTGTTTCCTCACACCTCTGAAGACTCCTTGGGTTGTAGTTCCCGTCTTTGAGAGCGCACTGGATTCTTCTGCTCCACTTTCTTCTCCTGCCTTGTCATGTTTTCTGGCCCTGGTCTGTGAGAGAGCCTCTCTGTTAACAGCAGATTCCAACAGCTTTGTCCCTTCCTCTCCATCCTTTGGGTTTGTCACAGCAGATCAGAATCATTAGCAAGTCGATAGATTTTGTGTCCATCGTGTCCCCTTTGGACTTGAACAGCAGCTCTGAACGCTTGTATTGGTTTGGCTAAATATTGGCAATTGAGATGTCCACACCCACTGTCTGCACTAGCTCTCCAGGACTAAGTTAACCCTTTGAAGCCAGGTAGCAGACACGTGGTAGTAACCATGTAGAGGTGCATGTAATAATAATCGTCTCCCACGCGTCTCAAGTCTACTCCCTGAAGTTCACTGGTATCTAGGATTTTTCCTGGCTCCTTCATTGGATTTCTGTGTGATCTTGTCCAAATTACCTAGGCCTTGATATTTTTAGAAGCACTGAACAGCCCCGGCACGCACCGTGGTTGATGGGAGCTGCAGGTACTCAGTGCTCTTGAAAACTAGGCCATCAATCTCTTGGTTCCTCCATTCCCCATCCGTAAAATGGGAGCCATCCTTGCCTTCCCTCCTGTAGGGGTTTGGAGACTTCATTCATTAACAAAGAACTTGGAGAACCTGGGACTTCAGGTGAAGGGCAGACAACCTAGTAGCTGGCCATAGGCTAATTCACTGGATGATGCAGTGTCCTTGTACCTGTGCTTATTAAACTCTGGCCTGCCAATACACCCGTCCTCTCCTTTCCCAGATTCACCATATCAATGCCAACTATTTCCTGGATATTACTTCTATGAAGCCTGAAGAAGTCGAGAGCAGTATCTTTAGCTTCTCAACCAATTTTGAAGATCCTTCCACTGCAACCTACCTCCAGTTCCTGAAGGAAGGACTGCAAAGAGCCAAACGGTTCCTGCAGACCTAAAAAAAAAAAAAAAAAAAAGGCAAGTGAACATCCGGCAGAGATGGCCAAATATTTTAGAGTTCTTCTATTTTGATTAAGGCAATAGTTCCTAATCTATAGACTGGACATGGTACTGATACTAAAATGTAAAGGATTCTGGGACTGGAGTCTTGGTCTGAACAGTAGGACTGTAGATTCTAGAATACATCTTTTTTTAATGCTTTAATTTCACTTAACTTACCCTTTTGAGTTTAGGAAACTTCTACAGGAGCTGAAATACTTTAATTTATAAACTTAATACACTGTTTGTGCATATGTCTCAAAGTTTGATCTGTTACCGGTTCTCCTATTTTCTATCTTTGGTTAAAAGATTGTGTATAGTAAAACTCCTGTTATAGCTACATTGACTGAAAATCAGAAATGCTTGTTATCTAAGGCCTAATTTCAACTCTCATTACTCTTGCTGAACAGCACCATGCAATAGTCCCAATGAAATTAAGTGCTTATGTTAAGTGCTACTCCACATGAATAAGCATTACAGAATTGGGTCTTCAGTGTCGAATGGTTTCTACAAGCATTTCACAAATGACACTGATTCTCTTTGCTTCTGAGTGCAATTCAGGGTGTTGACTCTGATCTATAAACTGTTATGTATTTTGGTCCTGAGTAGTTGAGATGGCCTCTCCGGCTGCTGTAGCACCTCAAAATCAGCTAGGACACCTTTGCTGACAATGTCTAGATCTGAAGGTAGGATGTTTTAATTGGAGAGCTTTCAGCTCTGGAAATAATCCACTCCCAGATGCTTCATGACATGGTGTAAGACCCATTTTATTTATTCAAGCTTTTGCCTTCTAAGGGGGATTGTGAAATTGAGACGGTGCAAGTGGCAGTGGGGAATTGGTCAACAAATGTCTTCAATGTTCAGTGCCTTGAGAGTTCTTATTCTAGGAGATGTCCTGGATGTGACTGATTCCAAAGTGCCAGGGTAATCCAGAAGTTCTCCCATTTCCTATATTGTTGCAACATGCTACTGTCCATATTTATTTTTTTCCATGTTTCATGTTTCCAATTTGCGTTATGTAAAGTCCTTCTTCAGAAGCAAAATGTAAAAGTTGGGGGTTTTTTTTTAATGGAAGGTTCATATTGTTTCTTGCAAGTTACCGGTGGTAAAATTTAAGTGGGTTGTTTTGTTTTGTTTTAACTAGCTGCTTTGAAAACTGCACCTGAGAATTTTCCAAGTGCAAAGAATGAAGAACTTGCCCAGATAAAATACTTTTGATCCTTCATCTCTAACTATCCTGAGCATCCGCATTTACTTTATACAAGTACTTGGTCACAAGACAAACATGGTTTGAGAGTGGGGGTTAAATTCAGTTAAGATCAGAGAGACGAAATTTTAGATCGCAAAACGCCTGTTATCAATGATACAATAACTATTGGATTTTACATAAGAGTGGCTATCCTGGGTCAGATCAATGGTCCATCTAGCCCACTATCATGTCTTCCAACAGTGGCCGATGCCAGATGCTTCAAAAGGAATGAAAAAAACATGGCAATTATCAAGTGGTCCATCCCCTGTTGTCCAATCCGGAATCTGGTAGTCAGAGGCTTACCCAAACCATGGAGTTGCATCCTTGACCATCTTGGCTAAGAGCCATTGATGGACCTCTCCTCCATGAACTTCTCTAATTCTTTTTTGAACACTGTTATAGTCTTGGCCTTCACAACATCCCCTGGCAACGAGTTCCACAGGCTGACTATGTGTTGTGTGAAAAAGTACTTCTTTTTGTTTGATTTAAACCTGCTGCCTATTAATTTCATTGGGCGACCCCTAGTTTTTATGCAGAGGGGTAAATAACACTTCCTTATTCCCTTTCTCCACACTAGTCATAATCTTATAGACCTCTGCCATATCCCCCTTAGTTGTGTCTTTTCCAGGTTCAGCAGCCCCAGCGTTTTTAATCTGTCCGCATACGAAAGCTGTTCCATACCCTTAATCATGTTTATTGCCCTTCTCTGGATCTTTTCCATTTCAAATATATGTTTTGAGATGGAGTATTCCAGGTGTGGGCTTTCCATGGATTTATATAGTAGCATTATGATATTTATTGTCGTCTTATCTATTCCTTTCCTAATGGTTCCTAACATTCTGTTCGCTTTTTTGACTGCCACTTTGCATTAAGCAGATGGTTTCAGAGAACTAGCCTTGACGACTCCAAGATCTCTTTCCTGAGTAGTAATAGCTAATTTAGACCCCATTGTTTTGTATGCATAGTTAGGATTATGTTTTCCAGTTTGCATTTATCAACATTGAATTTCACCTGCCATTTTATTGCCCAGTCACACATTTTTGTGAGATCCTTTTGTAATTCTTCACAGTCTGCTTTGGACTTAACTATCTTGAGTAATTTTCTGTCCTCTGCAAACATGGATATGTTGAACAGCACAGGTTCCTGGGGGACTCCACTGTTTCCCTCTGTCCATTCTGAAAACTGACCTTTTATTCCCGTCCTTTGTTTCCTGTCTTTTAGCCAGTTATTCATCCATGAGAGGACCTTCCCTCTTAACCCACGACCACTTAGTTTGCTTAAGAGCCTTTGGTGAGGGACCTTCTCAAGGGCTTTCTGAAAGTCCAAGTACACTGTATCCACTGGATCACTGTTGTCCACGTGTTTGTGTGACCCTCTCAAAGAATTGTAATAGATTAGTGAGGCAGGATTTTCCTTTACAAAAGCTGCGTTGATACTTCTCCAGCAAATTGTATTAATCTATGTGTCTGATAATTTTTAAAAAGGATTGTTGCTTTATAGTAGCCATAAACAGTTACTTTTGTGGCAGCACATTTTAATTTACATTCCTGTTGATAGGTCAGACAGCATCCGTGGTAGACAATCAAAAGCAGCCAATTGCCTCAGACAGATAGCAGAGCTATTGTCACCTTTTCTGCTCTCTGAAGCACAATGCTCTGTACTGTTTTGGTATCTTGTTTTTCTTCCTTCATGGGGTGTGTAACCTGTGACAAAAAGCTCATCCCAACTCACTTCTTGTAGTGACATTCACCCTTGGGATGTTTCCCACAATTCGCTTTATAACTGTGTGTTTTGGCTCCTGCTGGCATCGCTGAAGCACTAGAAATTACACTCAGGTTTGGCAGCATTTTTATGGTGATTGTGACAATTCAATGTCTGTAAACAGTATTGTCTGAACAAAAAGCAGCCTTAGCCACACAACAGGATCCCCTGTGTTAAAGGGACTCTATTGCAGTGGCTCTCAAGCTTTTGTACTGGTGACCCCTCCCTTTCACAGAGCAAGCCTGTGAGTGTGACACCCCCCCCCTCTTATAAATTAAAAACACTTTTTTTATATATTTAGCACCATCATAAATGCTGGAGGCAAAGGGGGGTTTGTGGTGGAGGCAGATAGCTCATGACCTCCCATGTAATAACCTTGGGACTCCCTGAGGGGGTCCCAACCCTCAGTTTGAGAACCGCTGCTCTGTTGGCTCAGGCTGTGATTTTAGTGGGGGAAAGTCCTGGCCTTGGCTTAGACCAGGGGTGAGCAAACTTTTTGGCCCGAGGGACCACGTCTGGGAATAGAAATTGTATGGTGGGCCATGAGTGCTCACAAAATTGGGGTTGGGGTGCAGAAGGGAGTAAGGGCTCTGGGTGGGGCCAGAAATGAGGAGTTTAGAGTGCAGGAGGAGGCTCTGGGCTGTGGCGGGAGAGTAGGGTGGGTGGGTGAGGGCTCTGGGTTGGGGCTAAGGAGTTTGGGGTGTAGGAGGGTACTCTAGACTGGGACCAAGGGGTTCGGAGGGCAGGAGGGTGATCAGGGCTGGGGCACGGGGAAAGGGTGCAGGCTCCAGCTGGGGGTGCGGGCTCTGGGGTGGGACTGGGAATGAGAGGCTTGGGGTGCAGGAGGGTGCTCCAGGCTGGGATCAAGGGGTTTGGAGGGTGGGAGGGGGACCAGGGCTGGGGCAGGGGGTTGGGGCGCAGGGGGAGGCTTAAGGGTGCAGGCTTCTGGTGGCGCCTACCTCAAGCGACTCCCAGAAGCAGTGACACGTCCCTTCTCCGGCTCCTGCGGCCAGGCGGCTATGTATGCTGCCCTGTCTGCCGGTGCCACCCCTGCAGCTCCAATTGGCTGTGGTTCCCGGCCAATGGGAGCTGCAGGGGCGGTGCTTGGGGTGTAGGCAGCATGCAAAGCGGAGCCCCCTGGCTACCCCTACGTGTAGGAGCCAGAGGAAAGAAAAGAATCAGTTGAAGGCAAGAAAAGAATCAATTGGTGCTAAAGATAGTGACAATGTGATTGCATCATACTACTATGGTAAGACAATTGGTGCAAGTATTTCTCTCACTGTTGTGCTAAGGTGTATCAGTCACCACAGAAGCATAACCAGAATTCACCAGGAAGTGGTGCTGGGAACTCTGGGACACATTTACAGATGACAGTGTGTCACAGTTAGCACAGCATCCACAGGATAAAACCTTCCACTGCTGCAGCACTGAATGTGTCTACAGGTAGTGGAAATTAGAACAGTTGGGTTGATGTTAATGGATATGGTACCAATGAATCTCTAAAGCAGACAGTGCCTACGACATTCCCAACCAAATTAGAACCAAAACCTAGATCTGTGGTATCCTTAATTGTCCAAAATGACTACATCTCCCTCTTGTGTCCCTGGAATGGGCATTTTCCTCACCATAATTAGAATCAACTCATTAGAAATTAAGCATAGTGGGAAAAATTCTTCTGTTTCAAGAATAATCAATATACTCCAGGGGCTCAGAAGCTGTTGTATGGCTCTCAAAAGGAGCTCAATTACAGTATTAATCTTGCAATCGTAAAGCTGCCTAAAATAACTAATTGCTGTTTTTACTGTTGTTTAATCTTTGATTGAGTTTTGAGAGGTGGACTCTGAACAAAAACGGTGTCTTAAACTTTCTTAATATATGCCATACTTTTCATATTTTTACTATATACTTCATAGGTTTTTGTAAGTGGTTTTGATATCTCTGAAGAGGATGAAGTAGAAGCTTTTTTTTATTCCCTGATCATCTGTGCTTTGTGACGGTCTGATCTTAAATCGTGAATGGGTCAGGGCTGATTTCTGACAGCTGTAATTCGGGGAAAATCTTATTTCTTTTCCTCCTCCTCTGCAAGGTTTTTAATCAGTGTATGTAAAATATATTTTCATCTAATGTTCTTGCCCAGAGACACTTCATGTTTAGAGGTGAACATTCTCAAATCGTGTATTTTTTACAAAAGTAAATGTTTCCGTTCTAATGTGTGTGTGACTAATTTTAATACATTGTAGTCAGGTTATGCTGTACAGTTTCTATAGCAGTATTTGAGAGCTCTCAAGGATTATTTAGCGTGGTGGAGGGACGAAATACCCAACATAAAGTAATACCAGCCATCCTATAACTCAGATATATACTGTGTTTCAACCATTGATGCTCTTCTCCATTTGTGTTTCCTAGTGATCTTGGAATTAAAGCGCGGTGTGGTAATAAACTAATACACACAGAGGTCAATATAGAATGATGATTTTTGTGTTTTGTGCATACCTCATTTTTTCTAAAATGGTTTTACATATTTAAACACCTGATTATAAGTTTGTTCATAACTACACCTACAGAAAAACCATTACATTAAGCATTAGCTCAGTGTTCTGATTGAGCTTTACAGGTAATTCTTATGAGAAATGTTCTCAATTTTACCATCTGTACCAGCTTAGTTCACTCATTTTTGTGTAATAAAAAAAATCTGAAAAATAAATGCTTGTTTTGCTTGTCACTTTGATATGTTAGCAATTGGACTAAATCAAGACTTGTTTTCCAATGAGTAAGGTGTGAAAGGATTAGCAGGGTTGAAATGGCTGGGCACATACTGAAAGGTAGGAGGTATAGTGTGAGAGAAAGGACGTCAAAACTTTTAATGTCTCAGGGCCAATGTTTTGAGCCAGAGCCAATACTGCAGAGCCTCAGATCCCTGTGATCTCATTCTTCCCAGGGAAAACTCCCTTTGCTGCTGCTAGAAGTTTGGCAGCACGACACCTACATTGGAATATTGCTGTCAGCTCTGAAGGTCCCAAAAATATTAGAAGGAACAGATGATGAAAGTTCTGGAACTGTCAAAGGAATCCTAGAACAAAGCCCATTTTTAGGTGACTGACTCTCCTGTAGCCTAGAGATGGATAGACTCAAATGCCAAGGTTTTAAAGTTTGACTGGGTAAGGCCAGAATAGACTATGTTGCCATAGAGATGTGATTGGAGTTGAGATGTGCTGACTCCTGGACCCTTCTTCAGGGGCAACTAGCATGTTTGTGTCACTTTTCTGCCAATGACTCTAGTCTCTTCTTTAGCAACTGGCCTATGTCCAAAGCTCCATTGTAAAAGCAGGAAGAAAGTGAGTCGGGCAAGGTAAATTTCCTGTCGCAAACTGAATGTGCCTGGCTCTTCTCGGCGAGCTCTGGCCTGAAGGGTTACAGTACTGGTGTAGTGGGGGTGAAGGACGTTCTGAAATGCTGTGTTGAGTGGAGATCAAATATCTCACTGCTGAGCACCACCTAACAATCCAAAATCACTCTGCATTGTGTCCTTAAGCTAAATCATTCCAGTCAGCTGTGAGAAGGCCCCTTGCAAAGTGAATAATGCTACTAAATTGCTACTACCTTCTGGTCTTTGATTAAAAATTGTCCGGACAGTAGGAATTGGTGTGGCAATGGTATTTGAGAGCTCTGGTACAGCTGAGAGACTAGGTAACATCCAGCATGGAGAAATCGGTCTCTGTATGGGGTGGAGAGGAGGGATACATTTTGCATCGCTGAGTTGTGCACCTTACCTATGGGAGCACCAACCAGCCCTGGGAGAAGGATGTATCCCACCACAGGGATGCAGGCATCTGTGTGTTGGGGGGCAGGGAAGGGGAGCTTTGACAATGCTCTCAAACCAATATGCATCCTGATTTGTGGCCCCTGTGGTCATTCCTCACCCCAACTAGTCTCTGCATGTAGGCTTCTACCAAAGCCCTAGGTAGAAGGGAAGGAGCAAGGACAAGAGCAGTGTGTTGGGGTCGGGGCACTATTGAACCTGAAGGGGATCAGAGGGAGGTAGAGCTGGTTAGGAATTGTCCCATAAAAGAAACAGTTTAGTTGGAAAAGGTCAATTCATTAAAGCACAAATGTTTTCTGGAAACATCACTTGGAACTACAGACATGTTCTGATTGAAACCTGTCTGGCTTCTGGATGGGCTGCTGGGAACTCTGGGTTGCTAGAGTATGACTGTGGCAGCCTTGCCCTGGAGGTCATTAGCCTGGGAACTTCAGCTCTCGCTGGGGCTGGCTCCGTGAGTCCCCAGGCTCCAGCCCACTCCTCCCAGGAACTGGGCACAGATGGCTGCTCCATGTGTTTTGGGGACAGTTGAACAGACACAGTTTGATTTCTTTGGAACTGCCTCGTTTTGTTCCAAAACTGACTGAAAGCTTTTGGGGAATTGCCAAGGAGACAGAAATTCTGATTTTTTTGACCAGCTGTACAGGAGGAATTCCTAGGGGTGGCCTGATGTCTCTCCGCGCCTACAGGATGATGGGGGTTCCTGGGGCTTCCCCCTGTGTCTCTGCACCCCTGCATGGGTGAAGGGGGCTTCCTGGGATAGGGTTGCCAGGCATCCAGTTTTTGACCAGAACAGCTGCTTGAAAAGGGACCCTGGTGGCTCTGGTCGGCACTGCCAACCAGGCCATTCAAAGTCCGGTCGGCGGCACAGCAGGGGTCTGGGGCTTAGGCAGGCTTCCTATCTGCCCTGGCTCTGCACTGCTCCTGGACGCAGTCACCAGATCCCGGTGGCCAGGGACTGGAAGGCTCCACATGCTGCCTCTGTCCTGAGGACTGGCTCCACAACTCCCATTGGCCAGGAACCATGACCAATGGGAACGGGGGCGGTGGGTGGGTGCCAGTAGGTACCAAGGCAGCACATGCTGCCTGGCTGCTGATGTGCCTAGAGGCCACAGGGACGTGGGGGCTGCTTCCTTGGAGACATGGTAAGCGCTTTTGGGACACGACACCACACCCCACCTCCTGGCATGGTCCAGCACCGTCTCTTGCACCCCAAACACCTCATCCCTGCCCCTACCCCAGAGCCCACAGCCAGAGCCCCCATGAGCCCACCCCCAGCTGGAGTCATCCCCCTATGCCAGCTGGGAGCCCCGTCTGGCCCCCTGAACCCCTCCCCCCACAACTCCCCACCCAGCCTGTGAAGGGGGGAGAGTGAGTGATGGAGGGTAGGGGATGGGCGGGGCCTCGGAGAAGGGGCGGGGCGTTGTGTGATTGGGAAGTTGGCTGCCCTCTCCCCGGGGCACCCGTATCTCCGCCCCAGGAGCACGGGGGACACTGGGGGGGGGGCCCTCTTGTATCCGCCCCTCCCGACCATCACCCCTCTCGCCCCCCTCGGGGGCGGAGTCAGCCTCAGCCCCGCCCAACAGCCGCGGTACGTGTCCCTGTGACGCCACCACGCACAGGAGAGCCCGTGCGACCCCGGCCCTGAGCGGTGGCTCACGGGAGGGGGCGGGGTCACTCGCTCCCCAGCAGCAAGCGGCGGGGCGGAGGTGCTACGCCGTGGCTAACCCGGAGGGAGGCGATACTGCGCAGGCGCATAGCGGGGGATGAGGCGCTCTCGGAAATAAGTCAGGACAGCTGCCTGAGTCGGTTATCGCGTTCTACTTCCGGGTCAGGGCCCCCATGGCTGACCGGAAGTGGAGGTGAGACTGGGGGAGGGGGCGACAGAGCCGGCATCGGCGGGTTTCTCCGTGGAGAGAATTTCAGGTGGGGGAGGGGCTCGGCAGGTAAGGTAACCGCAGGGGGTGGAGAGCGGGGAGGGGACTGCGGGGGCACGGGGG